>NC_133775.1:81690715-81913712 GCF_003597395.2 Chelonoidis abingdonii | reverse complement strand
CAGCTGCTCCATGAAGCAGTCATTTAAAGTATCGAGAAATTTTATCTCTGCATTTTGTCCTGAAGTGAAATGTTCCCAGTCAATATGGGGATAATTGAAATCCCCCACTATTATTGGGTTCTTAATTTTGATAGCCTCTCTAATTTCCCTTAGCATTTCATCATCACTATTACTGTCCTTGTCAGGTGGTCGATAATAGATCCCTAATGTTATATTTTTATTAGAGCATGAAATTTCTATCCATAGCACTTCTATGGAACATGTGGATTCACTTAAGAAGACAGGATATTGGACTAGATGGACTTTTGGTCTGACCCAGGACGGCCATTTTTATGTTCTTTTGACTTATGCACATGCTTAACTTTTCTCATTGCAATTTCTCCCATCAAAATCAATGGGACCACGCTCTGTGGATTACGGTTAGCACGTGCATATGCCTTTGCAGGATTTAGATCTAAGTTACTACCTTGGGCTCTCATCTGAGTGTCATGGGGAAAGCAAGATCTTTGAGCTTAATTTCATTCTTCTATTCCTCCTCATTGGATGCATCAACTGCCCAGTCAGTAGGCTAATGGTGTCATTAAGGGCATCCTGACAATGTTTAAGTACATAGGCACATACATTAAACACTGAAGTTTGAATCTGTAAGCACGACGTGGATCACTTTTGGAAGCAAAATGGTCAGGTCTACAGAGTGATCACTCATTTATTATTTTATTTTGTTAGTGCCCATGACATACTGTGTGGCTTTCCACATGCATAAAAAGACACAGTCCCTGCCACAAAAGGTTTATGATACAACATGACCTCTTTGCAGATCGAGTGATATTGTGTCACGCAAATCATATTTTATGGGACTGCTGCTTCTGATTACTAAGAATTGCCTTCATCCTATTATTTTTGTTATCCTCCATCACCTCCTATTCTAGCCCCCTTGCTTCTCGCATTGACCTCTTGCATCTTGTCTTTTAGACTGTAGGCTCTTTGGGAGCAGGCGCTCATTTTCTATATGTTTTGTAGAGCACCTAGCAAAATCGGGGGCCTGCCTTGACTGGCTTCTGTGAAATAATGTTCAGTACTAGTCATTCTATTTTGATCACAAAATAATAAAGCTAATATGAGCATTAGATCTGGGCCATCCTTATCAGCAATATTGCAATATACACTGATGATTCAAAGCACTGGACATTACAGTACAACACTACAGTTTCTACTGCAAAGTCTTTTTTAATATGAAAGCATTTGGCTATTTTTCTGGGCACTCTACAGCAGTGGTTCTCAAAACCAGTTTGCCCCTTGTTCAGGGACAGCCCCTTGCGGGCTGGACCGGGCCAATTTGTTTACCTGCCGCGTCCGCAGGTTCAGCCAATCCCACTGGCCGTGGTTTGCTGTTCCAGGCCAATGGGAGCTGTGGGAAATGGCGTGGGCTGAGGGTTGTGCTGGCCGCCGCTTCCTGTAGCCCCCTTTGGCCTGGAGCGGTGAACTGTGGCCAGTGGGAGCCATGATTGGCCGAACCTGCAGACACGGCACATAAACAAACTGGCCAGGCCCGCCAGGAGCTTTCCCTGAACAAACGGCGTCCCAGGTTTGAAAGCCACTGCTCTATAGTTCCTGCAACACTTGTTGTTATGCTGAGGTTGCCATTCTTCACAAAATTCAGCACCATTGATTCAATGCCACCATAGATGGAAATGATGTTGTACCAAGATAATTATACAGTACATTGAACGTGGAGTCCAAAGAGCTTGCAAACTAAAGGTCCTATCCTATTCCCACTGAAGTCACAGCAAAGCTTGCACTGACTTCATGGGGAGCACTTCTGCCACAGAAAACCAGGCTCTAAAATGGCATATTAAAATACTTTATTATTTGTATTCCTCCTGGAAAGGGAGGAGAGTAATTTGAAACCATGATTGAAGTCCATCCAAACATTCTTTATGTTCATGATATAAACTATTTTCCATAAAAGTTTATCTAGATTTACTGGATACTGGTATCACTAGGCTAAACCTCTTGACTGATCAAGGAAGGAATTTTAAATGCGCTATATTTAAAAAATTAGCTAATCCCTCTTTATTCTCTGTCCAGCCCCTAAATCAAAATCTGAATATAAACATCCTATCTAGCTTAGGAGAATGTAAAGAATAACTAAAAGTGTCCAGAAAAAAGCTGTATTAATTGATCGTAAAAAGAGATTTAGATTAGAGACCTAAAGTGAGGTTTTTCTGTAGTGTGAATTGAGTGGTATTAACCCAGGTTTGATAGCCCTGGGCAACAGATATGCAGTGTTATCAACTTTCATTGTTTTAATTACATATTTCATTATAGTTGGTGTTTTTCTTAAAGTCTCAGCTGCTGGAGTCAAATGATTAACTGGAAATCTCAGTTTTCATTGTAATAACGTTTCTAGCCCTCACAGAAAAGAATAAAAGCTTAAAACATGAAGCAATTGTGGCCTAAAGACTCAGAAGCCAAAGGACAAATAAAAATAACCCATTTAAAAAAATTCTCTTGGTTTTGCGGGGGCTTGACAACTAATTTCTGGATAGAGAAGACGCAGCAGTAATGCAAGCTGCCCCACAGAAAAAAGGACATTGCTGGGATGTAGCACAGAACCGATTGCAGTTTTGGAGCAGCTTCACTTTTCTGCTTGGTTCATTTTTCACCTGAAACATGATCAGCTGTTCAGCCGAGCAGATAACTTCTCCCTCTCCCAAACCTCAGCACCATAGATACAAAACAGAGCTGCTGAACAATCTCTGAAACAGGGATTCTCAGACTCAAGCTTGTGCCCTGTAGGTGGCTGTAGGGCTGGTGCAACCACTAGGTGAACTAGGCAGCCGCCTAAGGTTCCAAGTGGTTGGAGGTGCCAAAAAGCACGCTCAGTGGAAGCGGTGGAGTGGAGGTGAGCTGGGGCAGAGGGGCACGGGGAGAGCTGCCCGCAGCAAGTAATGGGGTGAGGGGCATGCAGGGGAACTGCTCCTTGCCCCAGCTCACCTCCACTCCACCTTCTCCCCTGAGCATGCCGACCCTGCTCTAATTCTCCTCCCCTCCCAGGCTTGTTGTGCCAAACAGCTGATTGGCGCCAAAAGCCTGGGAGGCGGGAGAAGTGGAGCAGCACCGGCGTGCTCAGGGGAAAAGACGGGAGTGGAGGTGAGCAGGGTGGGAAGCTGCCAATGGGGGTGGGAGACTGCTGCGGGGGGGGTGCCACAGGGTGAAGGGGGGGTGCAAGGTGGAAGTTTCGCCTAGGGCGCGAAATATCCTTGCACCAGCCCTGGGTAGCTGGTCACATGATGCTGTCTCTTCTCCTAGCTTTCAGCTACTATACTGCATTGAAAGACAGCTAAAAATACAGTACATACTTTACTAATGTTACTTTTTCATGTAAGCAATTGCTGTATTGTCTATGGGGGTGTTATGCAATCATGAATGGAGGAAGAGTATGGTCTCAAATAGTCAGCCTGTCTATTAAGGTTCAGTTCACACTATAAAATGGCAAATGGAGGTTAGCAAAGATGAATTGCAGTCTGACAGGCTTCTTGGTTTGTTGTTTGCCAAGCTTCTCACTCAGCAACCAAGCCCCTCTGAATTAAACTAAAAACTTAAGACAATTTGGTCATTCAATGCAACACACACAGACACACAGACACACACACAGACACACACACACACACACTTAGTTGGGTATAATTTGGGGGGAGCGGTTACTTTTTATTCTACATTATTTAAGGCTCTCTCTAACAGCAGGCATGGGGGTGGATATTTCATGAGCAGCATCCATCCATACTATTGGCACGACAGCCTCCAGCATGGAAGGTGGGAGCCCCTCATTTCATCCTGTCGCCCCTGTCAAGAGCAGCTGTACAGAGTAGTTGGTTGATAATCTGTATTTTTTCTGCTCTGGAGAAAGAGGAGAACTATTATTCCCATCACATTCCAGGAGGCAGAATTTCCTCCATGCACGGCACTGTTGATAGAACATTGACTCCAAGCCAAAGAACCTCTTGTAAAGAACTCAAACAAGGGTAGGAAATACTTTTATTTTTTTTAAAGTCACTTATTAAAGCAGAGCTTCGTCATACCGTTTTCACTGCTGCCGTGAGAGGTGAACTCAGAAAGGAAGTCCTCCCAATTTCAAAGTTATATAAATGAAAGTTTCATGCTGCTTCCCACCTGATTTTTGCCAAAAACCTGAGGATATTACATAAGAATGTTAAGTGCCCTGTGTTTGTTTTGCTCTGTTTTCATGGATTTTGGGATGAGCTCAGATTGTTGGCTAGCAACAAAGGGCTTGCTTTTAAATCAGAGGTTCCTCCAAAGTTCACAAAAAAGTGTTAAATAAGTGATTTTTTAAAATAAAAAAATGCTTTTCTAAATGAGGAAAAAACAGCCCCCCCTGCTACAAAGCCTGAAGTCAAAAGAAAGGATGGAATTCACTACCCAGATGAAATATATAGTCCTTCACACAAACTCTTTATATTTGGGGCAGGGACTGTCTTATTATATGCATATAGGTCCAAGAAAAATGGAACCTCTACACACTATTGTAACTAATAATCATAAAACCACCTTAAATTTGTAGCGTTAACATTATATGTGTTCATGCAATATGTAAAATCTATTATTTTGCCATGTTCTTAGCACCCCTTGGAAGTTTACACTTCAGTTCTTCCTTCTGATAACACTTGGGAGACAGCTTGGATAAACAGAAATGGACTCCAAGCATGGTCTAAAATTCAATTTAACCAAGCCAATAACCAAGAAGCTTTGAAAAAGTTTAGTTAACTTATGCTAAAGGAAAAAACTGTCATTACTGGTAGTTTTTCATTCCCTTTTGTCTATGCATTTCCTACCTCCAGTTAGGCTAAACATCCTCTGTTATGGTATCTTGACATTTCTGTATATAGCCACCACTTGAAGTGCTTCCAATATCAGAAAAACACTTGCTCTTGGGAGATTTCCAGCTCCACTTTGCAGATTTAAGACATTCAGCCAGCATAAACAACCTGGTTCATCCAAACTGAACCTCCAAAATTTTTGCAGTTTAATCAGTGCTAGCTAGGGTCACAGTTCAGGGCAACTCAATCTGTAGCCCCCTCTATGGTCCCGCAAAGTGCACCCACTCTAGGCTTCCAAGCCATCATCTCTCTTGGATGGAGACACACATTTCACTCACTTCTGACTAGAGTATTTCCAGGCTTCACAGTTCCCTGACTATACTTTGGTACCCCCAGCAAAAGTCAAGTTGCCTACATGGGCTTCTTTTGCCTTCTCTTCAGAGATGGTATAACAGTGTAATTGTCACAGGTACAGTTACCACATAGCTATTTCTAAGCAAGCACATTATATTCTCAAGGTAAAAGCAATACAGAGAAAACATGTTAAAAACAATAAAAGAAACTACACACATGCTTATAAGCTTACAAGGGATCAACCCAGTTCTAAAATGGGCTCTAGCAAGTAGTCCTTCAAAACCACACATGGGTTTTCCTGTAGTTTCAAGTTCATAACACTCTTTGTTCAGCACAAGAACACTCATGACTCTAAGTCTTTCATTTATCCACTTTGAAGAGACCATGAATATGTTATAAGCCAACCAATGGTTTTCTGCTCAAGGCGCAACGTCAAAAGGATGGATTCAGAGATGCATCATTTGCATTCCCCTCATCTCAAGTGTTTCCTAGGAAATCCACCTCACACATAGTCCCCAAAAGTCCTTTGAAGATCCTGGTGCTTCCCAGAGATTGCATTAATTCTGACTTCCTCTTAAAGAAATTCTATATAGTCTCACAATAACATATAAACATTTGCATTTTTAATACATTGGACTCCTAAACCTTATTGAATTAAGTATTTTAACTTAATTCCATAAAGTTTATTTCAGATATTGTCATATGTGTCATGTTTGGAGTGCAGTGTCCCTCCAAAATAAAACAATGGGGATTATCTTGAGGAACGTTTTTGGGCCTCACCTATTAATTTTTGGACTTGTGATACTTTGAGAATAGCATTTAGTTCTTCTAATGGCCAACAGACAAGGGCCTTTAATATTGGTGTTTTGGAAAATTCGCTATTAACTCCACTTTTGTTTGTTCTTGACTTGAAGCAGTGTTATTTAACATGTTACATGCATTTTTACATGTCACAGTCAGGTTGGGATCTGTAGTGAATTCTGAAGGAACAAGGTGCTCCCTAGAGGAATGTCACTTGAGAGAAATCCAGAAGAGCAAGTCATAGCATAGTCTTGAAGAGCTATGCTAAATTATGTTCAGTGGTTTGAAAGAGGATGGTCCTGCCCTGGGCAATACAGATCATTGCCAAGGCCTTTACATAAAATGGGAGGGAGCGTAGAATTAAGTGGGAAGAGTCAGTGTAAAGGAAAAATTTGAGGTTTCCCTATTATAATCTGTGTTGGTCTGGAAACAGAGAAACAGTCAGTATAATTAGCCTTGGCTGACAGGTATGTATTTCACAGGTATCCTGCCCACCCCATGTCCAGTATCATGTTACAGTATCTACTTAAGGCATCTAAACCCGACTGTATTATGAAATTAAATTGATGATGAGTTATTTGCTAAATATGTATGCATGTTAGATCTTAAGAAATTGAGTAATATTTTATTTCCTTGGCACCAACTCTCAGGCTTTCAAAAGAGGGCCCCTTTCCACTGAAGAAAACGGGAGATGCAAATTACTATGTACTGGAGCTCACAGAATCTTTGGACTGGACTCAGGACCACAACAAAAGTAGGAAGGAACGGGTGTGAGAAAAATCCATAGTCAGCGGCAGGCCCCCTTCCTGGTTATCAGGTCCAATATAATTATCTAAGCTACTAGAGTTGATGTAGTATAAATGTTTTTTAATGGAGACTTAAAAAAAACTTTTCAGACCATGTCTTCCTGTGGACGGAAGAGAGTTCATGTGATAGTGAGCTGCATTGTTCAGCTTCACATTCCACAGAGATACATCACTTTTTAACATAAAATACCTATTATAAATCACTTCTATACCACTGTAAAATACATGGCACTTCATGTCTAACTATGTTCATAGTCTTTGTGCAGAAGAGTGTACAACCTATGGGCTAATCCTGAAAGGTTCTGATCACTGTCAGTTCTCATTAATTTTAATTGGAGTTGAGAGTTCTTAGCACCTTCAGGGCGTTATCAATTAGCAGAATTAGGCCCCAAATATTGGGTACTGGTCAATTTAATTAAAATTTTTCAAATGTTTCTGCCATAACAGGGAAAAAGACAATCATAGAAAGATGACCATTCTGTTTTAATCTTATATTTAACTTCTATAAGTAAAGTGTTAAAGCCTCATTCAAATAGATCAAAGATCAGCCCCAAATAAAGTCCCAGAGCCATGCATCTGCAAACGTAAGAGAAGTTTAGAACTGGATCCAAACTTTATAGCTGACAGTTTCTCTCAAATGGGCTGAACCACACTCTCTCCATTTTGTGCAGAATTGAGATCCAGATATACACGATGGCTGAAGGCCTTTTTTTTTTTTTTTTTTTTTAAACTTTGTGACAGTTTTAAAGCTCAAGAAAGAATAGAGCTAATAGAATTAACTTGAGCTAGGCACAATATACGATTTACCAATCTGCTCTGTCCAACACACCTCAGTACTGACCTACATACTGCTTCTATTCCTCTTTAAAAGACTGGATTTCAACCTCATTCTCCAGAGGCACAAGACTATCTAAATTCAATTCATTCTTAATATTCTTCTCCAGATTGCTAGCAAAGGTGATTCTGTGCAGGTAAAACAACTGCCTTTATTTTGCCTGCATGGTACAGCATGTCACGAGGATAGAGCCCAATATTATCAGTGGTCCTGCTACATGAAGAATGTGAAACATGTATAGTAAATCCCACTCATTCCTCACTTATTTTTTAATGCTTATTAAAATGATGGACTGCTGCACAAACAACTCCATTCTTTCACCTCCTGTATCTACAAGAATCACCAGCCACCTCCAGATCAAAGTTCATTCCTGGAATAGAACTGGCTTCCACATTGTGCAGTTAGCACAATGAGGAAGGTATAAAGGGAGTTTAATGTACTTCAAGTTAAAACATTTTGGCAAATGAGAGAGCATAAAATCACTGGCTAAAATAAAACAATCTATGTATAAACCAACTCATAAGAATTTGACAAGAGTTTCCATTAAAAAGATTCCAGCTGATTGTGAAAAACATTTTAAAATAAATAGTGGTTTGTTTTAATCTTGTGAAAGTGTCTTCTTTTTAATCCCACTTGCCCTACAAGATTAAATACACAATTAACTGAAAGCCAGAACTGTGACTGAAGTATCTTATTTAGGTGTCCGTTTCCATTAAAAGTCTGGTTGGTGGTGCAGCAGAGGCTCTGCACAGTTCCCAGAAGCAGCAGTATGTATCCCCTCCGGCTCCTATGCATAGGAGTAGCCAGGGGATTCTGTGCGCTACCCCCAACTCCACAGCTCTCATTGGCCGAGAACCACAGCTAATGGGAGCTGCAGGGTTGGGCCCTGCAGATGAGGCAGCATGCAGAGCTGCCTGGCTAAGCCGCAGTGTAGGAGCCAGAGGGGGTACATGCTGCTGCATCCCACTTCCACCCTCCAAACCCCTTGGTCCCCACCTGGAGCCCCCTCCTGCACCCTGAACCCCCTCATTGGTGGCCCTACCCCAGAACCTGCACCCTGAGCCCAGAGCCCATACCCTCTCCTACACCCCAACCGTCTACCTCAGCCTGGAGCTCCCTCCCATACTCTGAACCCCTCAGCTCCACCCCCCCCACCCCGGAGCCCCCTCCTGACACCAATCCCCTCATCCCTGCTCCCACCCTGGACTCTGCACCCCCATCTGGAGCCCTCACGCCTCACCCCCTCCCACCCCCCAACCCCCGCCACAGCCCAGTGAAAATGAGTGAGTAAGTGAGGGTGGGGAGAGTGAGAGACAGAGGGAGGGGGGATGGAGTAAGTAGGGGCAGGCCTCGGAGGAGGGGCAGGGCAGGGGGCGGGGCAAAGGTTTTCAGTTTTGTGCGAGTAGAAAATTGGCAACCCTAATCTTATTACCATGCTATTGGATTAGGTAGTACTGATTTCCAGCTGTATTTAGGCAGCTAAAGAGCCAGACAGGTGCTTCTGAAAACCCCTTGACATGCCTAAGAAAGTTTGGTGCCTTTCTGCATCTTTAGGTGCCTACATACTTTTGGAAACTGGATCCAAGGTCACTGAGCCCAGAAATAAACTGGAAGATGTACAAAGCCTCTTTGAGAGCCTGTCAGCACGCCAAGTATACCTGTGCCTTCATCATGAGATCCTGACACACTCATCTCTTCTGGTGATAACGAGCAAGGATTAATTGGGTCCACACAGTAACTTCCACTCCAACGCCATCCTCCAAACCATCATTTATCTAGACATTTTGCTACCAGTGCATTCTAAGAAAAGCTGGAAAGCTAACCCATGATGCTTCAGCTGGAAATTGAGTGGCAAGGGATTATGCACAAAGAACAGCACCAGTAGAATATGGAGCAATGCATTCTGGGATATCTTACCACAGAGTCTGAGGGGAGAAAGGAAAGTCTAGTTACATGAGTAGTTACGGGAACCCTTCTGCATAGTAAAAATAGTGTTACAAGCTGGTTACAGGAATATGTAGGGTAGGTCACTGGTAGGGTGACCAGACAGCAAATGTGAAAAATCGGGTCAGGGGGTAATTCATAGATTCATAGACTCTAGGACTGGAAGGGACCTCGAGAGGTCATCGAGTCCAATCCCCTGCCCTCATGGCAGGACCAAATACTGTCTAGACCATCCCTGATAGACATTTATCTAACCTACTCTTAAATATCTCCAGAGATGGAGATTCCACAACCTCCTAATATGATTCGAGAAGGAGGAAATGAAAAAATATAGACAAAATTAGAGCAATATACCCTCCTGAAAACACCAACCTCCAGGCTGACACAAAAAAAGCATTGGGGGAGGGGCACGGAAGAGTTTTATCCCGGAATTTTTTTTGCAACTGCTTATTGGAGAGCACAGAGTCAAAATCAAAATGATCTGGACAAATTGGAAGAATGGTCTTGAAGTAACACCGGCATGAAAGTTCAATAAAGACAATAATGCAAAGTACTCCACTTAGGAAGGAACAATCAGTTTCACACATATCAGATATGGGAAGAGGCTGTCTAGGAAGGAGTATGGCAGAAAGAGATCTTAGGGGTCTATAGTGGACCACAGCTAAATATGAAGTCAAACAGTGCTGATGACTGTTGCCAAAAAAGCAAACGTGATCTGGGATGCATTAACAGTGTGTTGTAAACAAGACACGAGAACTCATTCTTCTGCTCACTACTGCAACTGTTAGGCCTCAGCTGGAGTATTGTGGTCCATTCTGGGCACCGCAATCTCAAAAAGATGTGGAGAAATTGGAGAGGTCCAAGAAGGCACAAGAATGAATTAAAAGTTTTGAGAACATGACCTAGAAGGAAAGGCCTGAAAGAATTGGTTTATTTAGTTTGGAAAAAGCAGAAGACTGAGAGAGGACATGATTAGCAGTTTTCTGGTATCTAAAAGGGTGTCATCAGGAAGAGGGAGAAAACTTGTTCACCTTAGCCTCTAAATGATAGAGCAAGAAGCAATGGGCTTAAACTGCAGCAAGGGAGATTTAGTGACATTAGAAAAAGTTCTAACTGTCAGGGTATTACACTGGAATAAATTTGCCTGTTAATAACTACTCTCTGAGTACGGTTATCCAGCCAGTTATGCACCCACCTTATAGTAGCCCCATCTAAATTGTATTTGCCTAGTTTATCGATAAGAATATCATGCGAGAGACCGTATCAAATGCCTTACTAAAGTCTAGGTATACCACATCCACCGCTTCTCCCTTATCCACAAGACTCGTTATCCTATCAAAGAAAGCTATCAGATTGGTTTGACACGATTTGTTCTTTACAAATCCATGCTGGCTATTCCCTATCACCTTACCACCTTCCAAGTGTTTGCAGATGATTTCTTTAATTACTTGCTCCATTATCTTCCCTGGCACAGAAGTTAAACTAACTGGTCTGTAGTTTCCTGGGTTGTTTTTTATTTCCCTTTTTATAGATGGGCACTATATTTGCCCTTTTCCAGTCTTCTGGAATCTCTCCCGTCTCCCATGACTTTCCAAAGATAATAGCTAGAGGCTCAGATACCTCCTCTATTAACTCCTTGAGTATTCTAGGATGCATTTCATCAGGCCCTGGTGACTTGCAGGCATCTAACTTTTCTAAGTGATTTTTAACTTGCTCTTTTTTTATTTTATCTTCTAAACCTACCCCTTCCCATAAGCATTCACTATGTTAGACATTCCTTCAGACTTCTCAGTGAAGACCGAAACAAAGAAGTCATTAAGCATCTCTGCCATTTCCAAGTTTCCTGTTACTGTTTCTCCCTCCTCACTGAGCAGTGGGCCTACCCTGTCCTTGGTCTTCCTCTTGCTTCTAATGTATTGATAAAAAGTCTTCTTGTTTCCCTTTATTCCCATAGCTAGTTTGAGCTCATTTTGTGCCTTTGCCTTTTCTAATCTTGCCCTGCATTCCTGTTATTTGCCTATATTCATCCTTTGTAATCTGACCTAGTTTCCATTTTTTATGACTCCTTTTTATTTTGTAGGTCATGCAAGATCTCGGGGTTAAGCCAAGGTGGTCTTTTGCCACATTTCTATCTTCCTACTGTCAAAGTAAACATCTGCTTTCAGCCGATCTTAATAGTGTCCCTTGAAGAACTGTTCAACTCTCTCCTCAGTTTACTGTTTTCCCCCTCAGTCTTGATTCCCATGGGACCGTTGCCACCTGATCAGGAATCTCTGAGCTTACATTAAATCCTGCCTTCCTGCCAGACTTTACCCTGGAGAAAACCCCTTCAAGACCCAGAATTTGGTCTTCCTATGATTTCATGATCACTTTCCCCAAGCTTTCCTTGAGCCTGGCTTTGCAAATTCTTCACAAGTTCCTTGTTAAATCAACCGGAAGGCATCTAGCTTCCCCGAGGTATGCATTTTTCTACTTCAGCTCACACAAAGGTGTGTAGCCTTTTCCCGCCCTGGGAACAATAGGAACTGTAAGACACAAGGGTGTAGTTTGGGCTTTTTTTCCCTCCCCCTCTAGCCTGTCACCGATTAACAGAATCCTGGGTACAGTCAGATTCCTGCTCCCTCTGCCCACTAGGAAAAGAAACTTCCACTAAGTTTTAAAAAGAAAACTTATAAAAAAGAAAGCTTAAAAATACAAAACAATTGTGCATTTAAGATCTGATCAATAACAGGCTTTTTTATAAGAAAATACTGAATAAACAGTCACTGATTTTGGGATAGCCCAATTGTCCCTAGTCCTCAATCAAAATCCATGTAAATACAAATCAAAGCACATCACCAGCCGATTACTTTGTTTCCAAGTTTTTGTACTCACAGATGTGTTTAAGAGAATTTTCTTTTCTAAGAAGATGGAGTTAAGAAAAGCTTGTTTACTCATAGCGAGGAAAACATTTGACCCCGAGTTTCAGTTTAGTGTTGGTCCCAGACTTTAAAAAATCCATTTTTGATTGTCCTCTGGTATTGCCTTGGTTCCCCCTTTGTTCCCCTTTGCAGGTAAAAGAAAATTAACCCTTACATTATCTATCTTGACACCTACCCATCGGAATAGCTTGCTTTTGGCCCTTAATAATGTCCCTTTGAAGAACTGCCAACTCTCCTCAGTTGTTTTTTTCCCCTCAGTCTTAATTCCCATGGGACCTTACCTATCAGCTCTCTGAGCTTACCAAAAATCTGCCTTCCTGAAATCCATTGTCTCTATTTTGCTGTACTCCTTCTACCCTTCCTTAGAATTGCAAACTCTATGATTTCATGATCACTTTCACCCAAGCTTCCTTCTACTTTCAAATTCTCAACAGAGTTCCTCCCTATTTGTTAAAATCAAGTCTAGAACAGCTTCCCCCCTAGTAGCTTTTTCAACCTTCTGAAATAAAAAGTTGTCTGCAATGCAGTCCAGGAACTTTTTAGATAGTCTGTGCCCCCGGTGTTATTTTCCCAACATATATCTGGATAATTGAAGTCCTCCATCACCACCAATCTTGGGCTTTGGATGATTTTGTTAGTTGTTTAAAAAAAGCCTCATCCACCTCTTCCACCTGGTTAGGTGGCCTGTAGTAGACTCCTAGCATGACATCACCCTTGTTTTTTACCCCTTTTATCCTAACCCAGAGACTCTCAACACTTCCGTCTCCTATGTCCATCTTCACCTCAGTCCAAGTGTGTACATTTTTAATATATATAAGGCAACACCTCCTCCCTTTTCCCCTGTCTATCCTTCCTGAGGAAACTATATCCCATCCACACCAACATTCCAGTCATGTGTATTATCCCACCAAGTTTCAGTGATGCCAACAATGTCATAGTTGTATTTATTTATTAGCACTTCCAGTTCTTCCTGCTTATTACCCATACTTCTCGCATTTGTATATAAGGCGTCTAAGATACTGCTTTGATCTTGCCTCCCAGTTTTGCCCTGACCCTCTTTCTCTCTGCCATTATAGCCCATGATCCCTCTTGTTTCTGACCCATCTCCCAGGTCTTCATGTTCCCCACTTACCTGTGGGCTTTGCTCACCTGTCCCCATTGAACCTAGTTTAAAGCCCTCCTAGGGCTATAGAAGCCTATATAAGAAAAAGACCCAAATATCGGGACTGTCCCTATAAAATCAGGACATCTGGTCACTCTAGTCATTGGTGAGGGTGTTACGTGGATAGCTACAATGGTTTTGAGGCAGGAATGCTGGAATAATTTTTTGTATAGTAGGGGTGCTAAGAGCCATTGAACCAAACTGCAAGCCCTGTATATGATGGAAACCGCTTCAAGTCAGGGGTGCTACAGCATCCCCTGCACCCCTAGTTCCAGCACCTATGTTTTGAGGTGTTGCCTGGGCACAAAACATATTAGTAACTGGTTACAAATGATTCAAGTCACAGCATGGACCCTAGCAATAGCAGCTGAGTGTCTCCACCTAGTAAGGCACTAAGTACAGTAGCTGCAGCTAATATTCATTAAATCAAACTCAATTACACCCCTTCCACTTCCAAGCCCACTCTATCATACAAGTCTCCTATGGCCCAATGCTGCAATTTTCCAGCTTGGCTTCTAGTTTTGCTTTTTGTTTTATGGATACATGAACATTTCTCTCTTCTCAGTGTTTAAGTTGTGTACATAACTCATGCTGACCTCTTCATCTCTTACTGAGGTGTGCTCCTTATCCAGATTTCCGTCAGGCATCACAATGCTGCTTATTTGACACACTATTTGAAAATATCTCTCAGACACTTAAACAATATTTCTGCTGGTATTAGATGTTTAGGAGACATCCAAAAATGTCAAGAGTACCCAAGTTGGTTGAAGCATAGCACTGAAAGGATTTTATGGGACATTGCACAATCTCAGTCAAGTTAGACTGGCTCATACAGAGGCCCTGGCAGGGTCAGGAGAAGGCTCTCCAAAGCTTGAATTAAAACAAAAAAACAAACAAAACCTCAATAAATCAAGTTAAAATCCTTTAAAGTCACTTTATAGGTGAGGACACCATGCCATAACTGCTACATGTCATAATCATGGGTATAATCAAGAGTGGTGTGTAGGGGCTATAGCAGTGAACTGTAAGTCAAGACTCCAGGGATCTATTCTTGGCTCTGTCTGTCTCTGTGACCTCTGTCAAACCATTTAAGTGCTCAGTACAGTCTGCTGTTTAGCGGCAAAGACCACTTACCATCACTGACTAACAGTTCTATGCAAATTCAGAGAGAAGGATGTAAGTTTAGGTCTCAAAGCTGCCATAACTAAGCATCTCATTTCGCATAGGATCATGAACTGGCAAAAGCCCAGATGGGATATTAACCGTTATTCATATTGACATTTTCTATAACATTCCCACTTGTCATAGGATGTCTACAGACATAAAAAACACATGAAAGAGACCACAGTCCAGGGCACAAAGTAAGCAACATTTTTGCTCAGTTCTTTTATCGGCAACATACCATGGCTGTAAGGCATGATGCAACACAATCTGTTTTAACAGCTCAACAAAAATCTTTTACCATCATTATGGATTTACAGCAGTGAAGATACAGATATTGCACATGTGTGGGTTTGACCAGTGTTGCTGCTAAGGTAACTGAAGCAAGAACTTTTGCATTGAAAACATATTAAACCAGAGTACTGTAAAAATTAAGGGACCTTAAAATCAGTCCCATTTTTCTCTTGTATCTGCTTTGGAGTGCCAGCACTTGCTTCAAAAAAGGAAACAAAAGCTTGTGACTAATAGGCTAACAGATGTACATAAAGCTGTGTATTCCTCAGTGTGAATCAAATCCCACAATTTAGGTGGATGTTTTAGCCAAACATTTTTTTTAAATGGATGGATTGGCCTATACGATAGGATTTGGAGCTGACGGCTGGGAGTGGGGTATGCTGTGCTTGGGAGAAGGGGTAACGAGGAAGGTAGGGTTTTGAGCACCTGGAATGTGAAGCACGTTTGAACTTCTAGGGTTTCTTTCTTTCAAACAGGAAGCCTGGACAAGGCAGTGTGCTTTTAATACATGCTAAACGGGTTGATATAAAACTTTAACTTGACCACTGTAAAACATGTTAAAGGCACACTGCCTTGCCTACACGAGACTTAACACTAACGTTGTCTAGACTAGGATTTGGAAGGTGTTAGGAACATGTTAGTATTAGCAGCCTAGCGTAGGCACAATAACGTGTGGTACAGTGGTTTATTATTAAACCTTTAAAGGTTTATTATCTACCAGTTTAGTATGTGTTAAAGGCACACTGCCTTGTCTACACCAGGTTATTAATGTATTAGTTAACACCTTCCAAATCCTTGTCTGGATAAGGCTTTTCAGTTCCATTCTGACCCCGCCCCCATCTTTTGTAAAAAAACAAAAAAACAAAAAACCCACATCTTCAAAAGACTTGGAGTTTAATTTGAGATAATACAAATCTGTTAGGTATCGCTTATCTCTATAGCTCAAAGTACTTTGCAAAGGAGAGATCATCCCCATGTTAGGAATGGGGAAAATCAAGGACAGAGAGATAAAGTGACTTGCCTAAATTATCTGCCATGGCAGAAACAGAAATAGGATCCAGATTTTCTGAGTCCCAGTCTAGTGCCCCATCCACTGAATTATATTCCCCAAGGCATGAAATTTGGTTCCAGATTTCAACTTTTGACAAAGTTTAGTGGTATTGAAATCTCCATGTAATGAGCTGGCCAGTGTACATGAACCACTGCCCTCTACAGAATGGATTCAGAACTTCAAGACTGTGTCCAGGGTTGTCCCTAGACATTTTGGTGCCCTACGCAGCCCCCACCCCACGGGGTGTGGGGGGGTGACTGGCCCCAGACCTCCACAGGGGACGGACAGGAGCAGGCTTGGGAGACAGGGGGGAATCACCCCTCAGCATGAGCTAGTGGAGCAGAGCGGGTTGGGTCCGGGTCACTCTACTTCCTGCCACCCAGTGATTACAGGGCAGGCTTGACTCTGCACTCATGGGGTAGCAGGAAGTGGAGCGACCCAGCCCCAGCCCACACTGCTCTGCACCTCTGGCTTCCAGCTTTGCGACTTGGGGGACAGGGGGGAACCGCCTCCTGGCCACCAGCACTCACTGGCGGAGCGGAGAGGGTTGGAGCCAGATCGCTCCACTTCCCACTGCCCGGTGAGTGCAGGGTCTGCTTGATCCTCCTGCAGTCCACTGGGATGTAGCTCAGGGGAAGGGGTGGAGTGGGGGCAGGGCTGGGGAAGAGCAGGGATGGGGGCTTTGGGAAGGAGTGGAGTGGGGATGGGGCTGGGGCAGAGCAGGGGCGGAAGAGGCAGGGCAGGGGCGGAACAGGGGTGGGGCTTTGGAGAAGAGATGGAGCAGGAGCAGCTTTCGTGATGGGGGATTGGGCTGGCTGCTGGAGCAGCACGCAGCTGCATAGATTTTCCAGTGCCCTACACAGCTGCACAGTATGCTTTTAGACTAGGAAGACTGGAACACTCATACTGGCAGCTGCTGCTGTGAAGTGCCAAGTGGCCAAATTAGTTTCCAGCTGTGAAATTCAAATGCATTTTTGTAACATGAGACTCGAGTTGAGGGCTGTTTGGTTCCAGTGGGTTCGCTTAAGCCCATCTCTACTTAACTAACTTTGGTAGCTCCTTGGTATCCTCATATGGGAGATTCTATAAAAATACAAAGATGGGTTTTTTCCCCCACGGAAAACTGGCCACTGCTCTCTTGCAGTGTCAAACCAGCGTAAGCCGTGACAGCACCCACATGAAATATTTTACCATTAAAGGCTTAAAAAAAAAAAAAGCGTTCAAGATGATATAGTGACATCAAACAATCTGAAGTATTACAAGCTTTATATGGTCCCATTTAAAATTTATAGTGCTTTAAAGAGAGGGAGATACTCTCACCCACACCATCATATTTTATTAATAATTTCTGAAGGGTTATAAAAAAAACCCACAGCTGAGCTGTATTTGTTTTTCTGCTACATTTAGAATGTGCCAACACTTAAATCATCAGAGTGCATAGCTTTCATATTTACCATACCTTTTACAAGCATGCTTAGCATACTGCCCGAGAGAGACTCCTGTGCCCACAGAAATGAGGAACCTGGATTAATTTAAAGGAGAACATTTCACAATCCATTTCCCCAGAATGAGAGAGCAAGGAGCTGCTCAGTTAAATTAATGGCAAGTAAATTTTGAACAAATAAAAGAAAATTAATCTTAACGCTACGTCTAGCCACGATGTGTACTTAGGTGCTGATGGAATTCAAGGTCAGGCATTGTGGCTGGAATTTTTTTTAAATGGTTGGATAATCCTAAACCCAATTGTAATAATATTATTTTTGTAGATTGGCGTGATAAATTACAAGTAACCAGAACTCAGGCCTCAGAATGTAAACTGACACTCACAGGGAGGCCAGATGCTCATCACGCTATATACTGCCAGATGGGTAGGTGCATTCTGGGGTGCTGGTTTACCTTCTTCCAAAGGATCTAGTAATGGTCTCTGCCCAAGAGAAAGGCTACGAGATGGATGGATCAATGGTCTGACCTATTATGGTATATCCTATGGTGACCCAGCAGGAGGTGCTATACTACACCTTTGACTATCATATATGCTTTAGTTTAGCAGACCTAGATGTGGCCCAGAGCGTGAGGAAAGGGAAAGGTGGATTGAATAGAATAGAGGCCTCACTGCTCTCTATACTTCAACTTTTAGCACTAACAGCCACTTTAAATTGTTCTAACTAGAACCTAGAACTTCCATACTGAAAGACACACGAAGTGCATTTCAGCCTCCTCAGCTCTGCAACTGTTAGTACTGTATTATTTATTTACTTAATGCCCCAGAAGGTGCCAGGCTGACAGATAAAAGACCCTGAAAAGCATATGATCTACTGACAACAGTTTCCAGAGAAGAGAGAGATGCAAAGGAATACAAATACAAGATTGTAAAATAATTTCACATTCCTGCTTGTGCTACTTGACTCCTGCCTTGCTGATACTAATCCAAGCCTGTCATCTTTTGTAGGGAATTTTTAACTTTGCCTTTTTCAGTTTTTAAACATTTTTAAAATAACTTTTGCTTGTTTCATTTATTTTTAGTTTTAACTCACCTCCTCTTTAGATTTTAACCCTTGTATATTCTATATATTTATATTTCACCCTCCCCTTTTCATACTAGCAGAAATAATAGGTTGAGATTCCCAGAAAGACGACTCCACAAAATTCAGTCTCTTTGACAACTATTAGTTTAGTCTGCCAGTCCTTCTCTAAAGTACCTCAGAGTACCTAGTGGATTTTAATTTTGAGTTAGTTTTCACAGATTAGGCCTCATCTAGACAGCTGTGCCCCAATTACAGCCAATTCAGCATAGCCAGACTAGTGCAACCTCTAGCGTTGGCTGGCAAATCCACTATTGATACTCAGGGAACTTTACCTATGCTTGAAACCATGGGATGCTAAAAGCAGCTTTACTCATCTGTACTAAGGGTGTCACTGGGATGGCTACACTAATTGGCAGGGCTTTAGAGCTTTTGCTGATGATGCAGAGGCTTTCAGCCCAAAGAGAAGAGAGCTTAGGGTAACCAGACATCAAGATAATTAGGCGTTTTTTTTGCTCCACCGGCGACACTCCCCCACCCCCGTGTCCCGATATTTTCTTCCTCTCATCTGGTCACCCTAAAAGAGCTATCATGCATTCCCCATACTAATACTAATAAAGGAAGGGAGCTAGGAGCACCTATACATTCCTAAAAACTACCTTCCAATGAGTTAATCTGCTACTGCATTCAGAGCCCACCCCCAGATTAACCTGCTACCCAAACACACAGGCTCGATGGCCCCCCAGTTAATGTATCTGTCCACCCCCTCCCCCACCTCTAATTAAAATTCTGCCTCACCACCACACACACACACACACCCCTCTCTGCTGTACCCTCTCATATGGCTCCTGAAGGGTGGGCTCTGCCTCTTCCCTCAACTACTTTAATCCTTCTCACAGCCCTCCACATGCTGCAGGAGGCCAAGCAGGGGTGGGAGCAGCCCAGAGGCTCTTATCCCCAGAGGCATGGGGGAGCTAAGAGAGAATTTCTTCATGCTCACTGGGGCATGGTGAGGGAGGGAGGGTTACAATGCTGGAAGCAGAGGTGAACACTCGCTGAGCCAGCTGAGGAGCAGGAGGGCAGAACACTTCAGGTACTCTCCTGAGCCCTTAAAAAGGAGTAGGCCAAAGTCCCATCCACATTCAAAGTGCTGAAGCAAGGAACCTCTCAGCACATGAAACACCTCTACTTAGTGGCCTTTCCCCAGCAGAGCAAGTTGGAAAAAAAACAGCCAGAGTAATTGTCTGCATAGACTGACAGGTTTTCAAGTTTGAGGAAACCGAGACACAGATAAGTTAAGTTACTAGCCCAAAGCCTCACACAAAGCATGTGGCAGCCAGATATACTACCACAATCTCCTGACACCCCACCACCACAGCCCCACGCTCCCCTGCAGGCCAGATCCTAAGTCACCAGATCATCCAAGGGAGGGTAGGATATCAATATAGATATATAGGCCTCTTGGGTCACGATTGTCTCCAAGCAGAGATATCAAGCACTAAGCCCTGCCACTACTGCCAGAAACATTCAGAAACTCAAACCTTGTAATTACCTAAAACCCTTTCCAGGTACAGCAGTTTGCAGCAAATGAAATATCAGTCAGACTCTGTTTGGTGGCAATAGATTCCTTCTGTTAATTCCTAAGTGCTTAAATCATTTCTGAAAAAGACACTTGGGTATTCTTGAAAATTTTACCCATTGAATCTGGTTGTTTGCAAGATTTTCCCTTTGAATATGTTGGGCTGGAATTAGATGAGCAGAAGTAATCTTCCAAAATATTTCTTCCCCTTCTTCCTCTTTGCCAAATTGTTTTTGGGTGTATTCTTCTAATCCCATCCAGCCATAATTGCTGCCATGACAACATATATTTTAATTACCTGTGTTTCTGTTCCTCTTGTTCATTGACTGTAGTGCTGGTAAAAGGTGCAGGACTGATAGCACTGGAGAGGAGGAGTGGTCTAATGGTTAGGATGCTAGCCTGTATCTTGGGAGATCTGAGTGCAATTCCCTGCTTTGACACAGACTTCCTTTGTGACCTTGGCCAAATCATCTAGTCCAATGGTTTTCAACCTACAGTCCATGTACTCATGTGGTCCATAGGTCATGTCTAAGATTTCCAAAGGGGTCCACAAATGAAAAAAGGTTGAGAACTCATCTAGCCTGTCTGTACCTCAAGCCCCAAGGTGTGATGCGGATTAATAATGACTAATATGGTTAATAATGCATTAATGACTGCAAGGCGCTTTGGAGGAGGATGGGGGAGGATTATATAAACACCTACGATACATGTTCTTATTGAAACAGCATTTTGTTCAGAAATTTTGCTAATTAATAGAAAAGTGAAACACACCCCAAAACAACCTGAAACAAAAAACTGAAAAAAAAATCAGTTTTTTAAAAAGTTATTATTCAGTTATGCCTCCGAGCCAAAAACCTGTTATTTGCTCAACTCTCCCCATGAGCAATGCAACATATTCTTGAATGTTGTCTATAGGTGCCTTGTATGTAATAGCAATGTTACAGTAGTGTCTAATTTACAGTTGAACTAGGCACTGTACAAGTCATGCACATAGTAAGAGGCAGTCTCTGCCCTGAAGATCTTACAATCTAAACAGACAAGACAAAAGGTAGGGAAGGCGCACAGATCAGTGAAGTGACTTGCTCATGCAGGTTGGTGGCAGAGCTAAGCATAGAATTGAAGACTTACTGTACCAGCCTAGTGTCTACCCACTGGACTATACTGCCTATATTTTGAAAGTATCAACAGATATCAGTTACATTCTCTTATTTTGTCAAGCTGGCTAGGAAACTCAGTTCCACTTCAGGAAAAAAAAATGTGAGGTTTGGAAAAATGTTCAGCCTGATTCAGACTGGATAAAACAAAACAAACAAAAGAAAAAATTTCAAAACTTTTTGCCAAAGTGGAATTTTGCAAATTTTGTTTCAGAAACACCAAAACTTTCCTACAGGGAACATTTTGTTGTTTCCAAAATAAAATACATTCCCTGCATTCTCAGGGTCCCTGGGATCTGGAGCCTTAGCTGCATGGTTGCCTGCCTGGTGGGTCCTTGAGGAGCCAGAGGAGCATGGAAGCCCAGCAGTCACCAGGTGGGGTGCCAAGAAATCTGCCTGACTTTCTTTAAAAAAAAAAATAAAAAATCCACCCAAACTGACAGATTCCCATGAAATGTTTTGCCTTCAATGAATCTTCATTTCCCAACATCAAGTTGTTCATTTGAAAAAATTTCCAACCAGCTCTGTTATTCTGATACTTCAAATTGTATGCAGGATGGTAATTTATGCACTAAATCTAAGTGCTGCAACACTAACCAGGAATGGTGACAGGTTTCAGAGGGGTAGCTGCGTTAGTCTGTATCAGCAAAAACACCCAGGAGTCCTTGTGGCACCTTAGAGACTAAATAGACTTGTTAGTCTCTAAGCTGCCACAAGGACTTTTTGTTGTTTTTACTAATGAGGAAGGTGTTGATTTCCCTTTTGGTTTACTTGTTTGTTTCTGCACCTTTGGCAAACACCTTTGCCTTTTGTTTTCTGGGACGATTTCAGCTCAGTTTTCCAGGCATGTACTGCAGGGGATTTTTCACTAACAGTAACTAGATTTAATTTCACTGCCACATTGAGATGGCTATAAATCTCAGCATGCCAATTCACAATAAGCCTCGAGTATGAAAGCCCTGTTTTACTACAGGCCAAATAGCAGTGTCTATGTTTCAGCGATTTAAAGTGTTTTTCAAATGAATATTTCCAGCTTAAATGGAAACATATTGTCAGCTTCTGGCAGTTTAAGTGCAAACATCTGTCTTGAAAGATGTGTGGTGCCACAAGAGCCTTTCTAATAGGAAGTCAATCAATAGAGATAATAACTGGAAGAGATCTGAGGATTTAAGATATTCTAATTCGCTCACAGAATCATAGACAGACAACTTTAAGTGCCCTATGATGGGAATCACACCTCTGCTCCTGGGAGGCAATGCCACAGCCTGATGGAGTTCAAAGATGCTTCCCCCAGATACTTAATTCTAATTAATTTTTTCCCTCTGAATTTCATAATGTAGCCTTATCTATAGTTATAGGTCTTTATAACAAAATTACCCACCCCGAGGTGAGGGTTTACAGCTACTTTAATCTGTGAAAGTCCAACTCCCAAAATGGACTAAAGTAGAGAGGTGCTCAATCAGAAGAGGATCCCATGGTGCACAATAAACATGACATAATGCTTTTTCTATAATAATTACTTTTACTAGCCCTACAATACACACATAGCAATCTGGTAAAGGAGAGAGAGACGAATACAGAATGTGTTGTATTTTCATGACTCACAGCATGCCTTGTGGGAAAACCCAGAGTGTTAGCCCTCCTATCCTCACTAGGATCGCCCCAGTGTTTGGCATCTCTCCCCATCAAGGCACGCAGACACGTAATGCATTATGCTGACACCCTGGGGGGTTCATACATATTTATGAAAGTTTTAACACCTTTTCCTTATTTGAACTTCACATCTCAAGACTTTTGGGGTATCCTGTTTTTCACAGGCCAACTCATTACCATTTACATCTCTTTGTCACCACAGTAACCTTAAGTTATACCCCGGCTACCAACAGTCATCATGTGATGTCTACTAATCTCTGGTAGACATTATTAACCACACACAGCAACTATTTTCAAAACATCAGCATATCACAGAGACACAAGCTCAGCAGGTTTATTATTAACTTGTTTATGATAACTTATCCTAGATCCTAGAGCCTAATTTGGCTAAGTTAAATATTTGACAGGCAAGGAGGCCCTGTGTTACAACTTTAATTAATTCATATGTTGCACCTCTATATTCTAAATATCCTGGATACCTTTTGTCCTTGGCTATGCTAGTACTCCTCTTTATTCCTATTCAGGCACCCTGAACATTTCCTCTCCCGCCAGGGTGCTTACACACTATTAATACTGGAAATAGTTGTGTTATAACCACTTGAATTGTGGTAGCACTTTGGCACCCCAGTCATTGACCAGGACCGCATGGTGCTAAGTGCTGTACAAATGCAGAACTAAGACTCAGCCCCTGCCCCCAGGAGCTTCTCCCCAGCTGTAGAAACCTTTTAGTCCAGCTATCCACATTAGTTTTCCACAAAAAGTCAGTCCATTCATGCCCGTTCACTTTTGTTGCTTTTTTCTTAACTGAAATAGGAGTTTAAATGATGTTAATGTGTACGTTTACATTTGGCAGGCAGCCTCCACATTATTTATTGCAATTCATATAACAAATGGACGGACATCTACTTATCTACATATACAAGTATCCTCAGTAGCTTTTTTAAATGAAGTTGTTACCACAACTCCACCAGCCTTCCTACAGATCCATCACTTGCACTTAAGCAAAAGTGATGAGGCCTAAAGAAAAGACTGAAAAATGCTCCCCACTTACCACCTTCCATATCCGCACCACATTGGAGCTACTTGGTACAAAGATGAGGAGTAAGTGCCACAGGCAAGGGGCAAGTTTTTTGGTAGGCTTTATGGCAAAGTAGTTTAAAATATGATAATGAGTTAGTTTTGCAGATGTTTATGAGGAGCTTCTCCCAAACATGAGGGGCAGCATGAGAATTGAATAAGAGGGTGATGAGGTGGACGTTGTGGGCTGATTAGATGTAAAAGTTGACCTTTCAGTTCTGAATGAGAGAAGATAGGTAAGGCAGGGGTTGACCATGAAGGGTATTAAAAATGAAGACAAATAGCTTATTTCTTATGCAATAGAGAAGGAAGAGCCAGTGGAAGGATGCAAAGAAAAGGGTGACATGTTTAAAGCAACTGGCTAGAAAAAATGATCTTTTCAACAACATTCTGAATGGACATGAACAGATTAAGATTGTCAAGGCCAGAGGGAAGGATGCTGCAGTAATCAAGATGACAGCATGGACGAGAGTTTTAGCTGTGTGAATAGCCAGGAAAAGTCATATCTTAGAGAAGTTATGCAGAAGATTCTGCAAGATTTAAACATACCCTGGATGTGAGGACCTAGAGAGAGGTCTGAGTTGAAGATGACATCCAGTTAGTGGACTGCTTGACACACAGGATGATGGCATTGTCCATAGTGATCAAGAAAGGAGGCAGTGGGGAGAGCTTGGGGAGGAAAAAAGTAGGATCTCTGTTTTAGCCATGTTGAGCTTGAGCTGCCAGCTAGGCATCCACGAGGAGATGTCAGAGACACAGGCTGACATTGTTAGTTTGGACAAGCTGGAGCAGAGAGACAAATCTGTGAATTGTCCACTTAGAGAAGGTAGTTGAATTTGTGTATATGCTACATGTGACTCCAATTTGGAACAGGGGTGTTCCATAGCCTGTTTACAACACAGGTGTAAATTGTACTGTGGCTGGAGCAGACCCATATTTTTAATCTCTGCTCTCTAGCTGGGCTAAAGCCGGGGACTTGCAGCGTTAGTCCAATTATTGAACAGATAGGTCATGTCTACACATCCTTGACATAACTAGGTCAAGGGAAAATTGTGCTGCAATTGGTTTTGTTAGATGCGAAAGGCTGGAAGGAAAGAAAGAGACTAAGGTTTATTCTGCTCAGAGCTTATTCTCCAAACATTCCTACTTTTGATTAAAAAAAACCATTGTGTATGCACTAGGGAAAGTCAATTAAGGAATCCCAGAGGGATAAGTACCGTTATATTCTTATAAATCAAATCAAATATGCAAGCTCTTCAGGGCAGGGGCTTGTCTTGCTGTATGCATTGACAGACCATAGCACACCGTGGGCATTACGCAATAATTGTCCTATGGAGACTGATATCAGATTCTATTAATTATTTGCATTATGGTAACATCTAGAGCCCTCACAAGAAACTGGGGTCCCATTGTACTAGATAGCCACAGCCCCTTTACATTCCAAGTAGAGCAGAGGGGCAAAGCGTGACACCAGAAACACGCACAGAGGTGAAATAACTAGCACAAGGCTACACAGCAGGTCACCGGAAGAGCCAGGATTAGAACACAAGTCTCTCAAATTCCACTCTAGTGTCCTTTTCACTGGACTGAACTGTCTATCAATGCTAGGCACTGGCTTCTGCAGAAATGCCTTATGTAGCATGTGATGCAAAGGGTTTTTCTGCATTGCAGCTGAATTCCTTCCAGAAATGCAAACTGGCTCTTACACACACACTGTAGTGCTCTCTTGCCCTTGTCAAGTTAATACACTGTACTCATAGCCTCATGCATAAAGAAGTGGCAGGAAAGTTGCATAAGTGCAGTGTAAGTCCTTGTGACCATGCTTGGTAAGTATTTTGACTGAGATGGATGTTTCAAAAGAATTTTTGACCAGTGTCATTTTAGCAGGCTCCTTCTCTGCCACCTCCTAGCATCAGGCCCTGTCCCCTGAACTATACTGCCATCTCTCACGCTCTTGGGAAGATAGACTTTAAATAAAATGTATAAACATATTCCCCATACTCAGGAAGTTCAAAGGTTTCATAAGTTTATTTCCTGAAGTGCAGAGGAATTCAGCTCTTTCTTTGGATTCACTTACTGCTGCACAGCAGTGGTCATGAAAGGGAGGTGTCCCTTTGGGGAAGTGAATTCCTTTGCCAGCAAGTGGGTGGACAAAGAATCGGAAGACAAAGTCAGGACAAATATTTTAAAGAGACGGAACAGGAAGACAATGTTTCGAAAAGAGCAGGTCCCTTTGAAATTCTCTCTGGGTCAGGAGACTGTGTGTCTGGATTTTGCAATGGCACAAGGCAGAGAAAGCTCTTTAAAAGGAAACTGACTGCCCAGAACAGAGGCATACTTGCACTGCTAGGACAAGTGGCTCAGCAGCTACACTACACACTATTAGTGCATGCTTGTATTTGGGTTTATGAATGAGAGAGGGGCGCAAGCGTGGATGGGGATCTCAACTGCTGTAGAGATGGGAGGGGCTGGGGGCAGTGCAGGACAGAAGCAAGGATATTGGATCCAGTCTGTGTCTGCTCAGAACGAAACTGCATAAAGTACACAGTTGTATCAGTTGGCAGGGGCTGTGAAAACATCATTTGATGTGAGTTCACACTCCCACATTCTATATCCTAAAAGTTGTCAATAGGGGTCTACCGTGCCTTTAGTCCCAAATGTCTGCAGGATGCGGCCTGCCACCTAGGCTCAGGACAGTGGGAGCTGGACAGCTATCAGGATGCAGGAAATGCTACAAAAGACATAACACCTAAGAAGGCAAAATACAGCAAACCATGGAGTAAATCTCAGGAACATTTTGTAAAGCCCTTTTCTCATGCTCTCTTCTGTAGTGTGGAGTAGACACAGTAAGAGCCGAGACAACTCTGGTAGGAAGCCATGGGGAACCGTGTGATGAAGGTAGAGGCTGGAAAGCTGGGGGAGTCTGCACATGACGAGTCATATCACTCTCTCTCCTCCCCCGCTAGTCACATGTCCATCCAGGACCAACTCTTCCCCTATTTGCAGTCACATGAGTGATCCAGCCTCAACCAACCCAGTGAAACATTCTGCCTTATCACTTCCTTAATAAAAGTGGAAAAGGCCCAGACTGGCAACAGCTGCAAAACTACCCTGAAACCCAGCCCCTTCCCAGAGAATTTCCCCTCTCCATATCCTGTCATTACTCTTCACCTTTAGAGAAGGCTTTTGAAAAAATCCTCTTGCCTACTTTACCATGGGCATATTCTTTTCTACAATATTCCAATAGCCTTGGTTGCAAAGGTCAAGCATCATCACTGCTCCAAAATCTTTTCAAATTAAAAAAAGAGAGACTTTTTAAAGCAGGAGTCAGGTTGCTTGAGTTACCAGCGTAGGATCTGGAATTTCTAGACTCTAGAAGCAAATCAATCCTCAATGCAAAACTATTCATTTCATATTCTATGCCCTATTCTTGCAAGTACATCAAAAGTAAACGTTATGTGGGGGTATTGACAATGTCCATGACTGTTGCTATTTAAAATACATATTTCCATGATGTTCACTACATGAATAACCTCACTGAGATTTTTTCTTTAACGCTTGCATGACCCCAACCCTAGTCAAGTATCATGTATTTAAGGGATTAGAAATAGGTCTCTAATTATTTAATAGGGAAAGTGGAGTCACTTATAATGGAGCCATCAGTCCCAAAAGTAATTACCATAGGGTGATCTGTTCTGCAAGAGGTTCCTGATAATAGCCCTGTTCCTGAAAAACTGAACATTAGGAGGAAGAGTTGTATGTGGCTACATCTTCATCTACAGCATTAAGCTCCATCTTGGTTCGTGGAGGAGGGATCAGTAAGGTGGGGGGGGGAAGCTCCAACAATTATATTTTAAAGTCACAGTGCTCATGCTGAGCATGCCCAGCAAAGCTTCTCATTGATTCCCAGGATAAGAAATAGATTTAAACTCCCTCCCCTTCCAAAAGCTATTTGCTTCTGGTTGAAATGCTCCTGGATATTGGGAGAAGTCTCACAGATAGTATGGGAGAGCTGGTATATGAAGGTTGCCTCATACTTTCCGCTATAAAGCATTCTTGCAAACTTCTTTGAGTAGCTGTCAAACCTCTATTGTTCGCGGCAAACCTTTGATATGGGGTAGGTGGAATCCCCTTAGGCTACAGAAATGCCTTTTCTTTGTCCCATGAAATTCTATGCAGAATTGACTGAGATAGAAACAGTTTAAAATCACTAATTCCCTTCTCCGACTTGCATTCCTTGGTGAAATTTTGACAACCTGCCAAAAACACTGAACATTCTGAGGCCACTGCCAAAGCAGCAGCACATGCTATACTAGGAACTGGGAGGTGTTGGCAGGGCATGTGCTGGGGAAAAAGTCAGGCCAGGCTTCTCTCCCTGCTCACCAACAGACCCAGCACGTGGCTTTAGTAGCCCATTAACCCTCCCCTGCCCCTTTGTCTGTGGCCTGGTCTACACTATGCATTTTAAACCGAATTTAGCAGCGTTAAACCGATTTAACCCTGCACCCGTCCACACAACAAGGCCCTTTATATCGATACAAAGGGCTCTTTAAACCGGTTTCTCTACTCCTCCCCGCCGAGAGTAGTAGTGCTGAAATCGGTATTGCCATGTCGGATTAGGGTTAGTGTGGCCGCAAATCGACAGTATTGGCCTCCGGGCGGTATCCCACAGTGCACCATTGTGACCGCTCTGGAAAGCAATCTGAACTCAGATGCACTGGCCAGGTAGAAAAGCCGTGAACTTTTGAATTATTTCCGTTTGCAAGCGGTGGAGCCGGCTGATCAGCACGGGTTGATCAGTCCAATCCACAAAAGCTCAGCATGGACCGTACGGAGTTACTGGATCTGATCGTGTAGGGAGACAAATCTGTTCTATCAGAGCTCCGTCAGATGACTGATAAAAAGCATTTGAAAAAACTCTCCAGGCTTATGATAGACAGAGGCACAGCCAGTGCTGTGTGCCCAGCGTAACAGGGAAGAAAGAATCAAATAGACGCTCATGGAGATAGGGAGGGTCCTGAGACCAAGTATCCACAGTCCCAGTAGTTCTGAAAACATTGCATTCTTGCTGAGCTCCGAAAGCCTGAAGGGTCAAAAACATTTTCTGGGTGTTCAGGGTATGGTCTGTCAATTTACACACTTCCTCCCACCGAAAAAAAGGGAAAAAAAAATGTCTCTTGCTTTTTTCAATGTCACCTGCTATCTACTTCAATGTTGCTTGGTAGACGGGGTGCTGCAGCGCTGAAACACACCAGATCCCCCTTCCAGTGGGTAGCAGTCATATTTCTGTTGCTATCGTCGTACATGCCCGTGACTGCTCCTGGCTGGCCTCAGTGAGTGGCAGGGGAGCCTGGTAAAATGGATGACTCCGTTATTCCCAGCAGATGGTACAGAATGGCTGGTAACCGTCCTCATCAGAATGGAGGCTGAGCTCTCTCACCCCCGTTTCACGTCTAAAGAAAAAGATCTGTACGTGGAATACAGCGCTGGAGCTGGTTCCTCATTTTAATTCATAAAAGTCAGTGTTTTATCTGCTTTTTATTATTTCATCAAACAAATGGTGGGACACGCATGGTAGCAGGAGGGTTGGTGAGGAGGAAGCGGGTGGAGGTTGTGTGCAGGGGTACCCACTAGATCGCTGGTAGCTCATCATTTCTGCGGGATTCTGGGGCCTGACCGGAGCGGCTCGTGCTTCTCGGTTCTCTGAGTCACTTCGCCCCATTCTAGGCAGGACTGACTCTTCTATTTTTTAACAAACATAAGAGGGAAATACTGGGGAGTCATTCACTAATTTTGTCCATGCACCCGGCCGCTACAGCAAGGCAGCCAGGAGCCCTGACAGAGCGACAGTAAAAACTGACTGATTAACGTCATCTCATGTGTCACCAATTTACAATGGCATGGCAGACGGTACAGAACGACTGATAACCGTCTCTGTTATCTTGCAAAGGCAAATGAATGGTGTTGTGTAGCGCTGCAGTACCGCCTCTGTCAGCGGCATCCAGTACACGTATGGTAACAGTGTCAAAAGGCAAAACGGGCTCCATGGTTGCCATGCTATGGCGTCTGCCAGGGCAATCCAGGGAAAAAGGGCGCGAAATGATTGTCTGCCGTTGCTTTCACGGAGGAAGGATTGAGTGACGACATTTACCCAGAATCATCCGCGACACTGTTTTTGCATTGGGATCTCAACCCAGAATTCCAATGAGTGGGGAGACTGAGGGAATTATGGGATAGCTACGGGATAGCTACTCACAGTGCAACACTCCAGAAATCGACGCTAGCCTCGGTACATGGACGCACACCGCTGAATTAATGTGCTTATGTGGCCGCGTGCACTCAACTTTATACAATCTGTTTTACAAAACCGGTTTATGTAAAATCGGAATAATCCTGTAGTGTAGACATACCCTCACATAGGGCAGGAGCTCCCTCAGATCTCAGGCAAGGAGAGAGAAAGAGATAGTACAGACTCCCAGCAACCACTCTCCAGCATGTGGTGCTAGCAGCCAATCCCCTCTCTGGGGCAACACCTGGGGCAGGAGCTCCCCCAACTCTAGGTGTGGGGAAGAGACAGAGCCAGGTTCAGACCATATCCTAGACCCAGCAACCCTTACTGCTCTGAGATAACAGCCTTCTCCTGCTACTTGCTGGTGCTATTAGTGCTAAAGCAGGGGTTCTCAAACTGGGGTCTGGGACCCCTCAGAGGGTCATGAGGTTATTACCTGGGGGGTCGCGAGCTGTCAACCTCCACCCAAAACCCTGCTTTGCCTCCAGCATTTATAATTGTATTAAATATATTTTAAAGTGTTTTTAATTTATAAGAGGGTCACGCTCAGAGGCTTGCTATGTGAAAGGGGTCACTAGTAAAAAAGTTTAAGACTCACTGTGCTAGAGCTCAAACTACACTGCTAGACATGAGGGTTCAGACCCTATTGGTGACTTGTGGGATTTTTTGGGGGTTGGGGGTTGGGCAGAGGATGTAAAGGTGCACATAACAGAACTTGTTTTTATCTTTTTCTTTAAAATAAATACATAAAAAAACAAACCTGGGTTTTTGTGACCATAAATCTGGCATTTTCTAACTTTTTGAGGGTTTTACTTTTCCACCTATGTTCTTTTAACATAGCTTTTTTTGTGTAATATTACATAAACCACAAAGGTCTCACAGTTAAATCAGCTGCTAAGACAGCTTTGAAAGAACTGTGCCATGAATCTCAAACCCTGAAGCATAGGAAAGAAAAAATTGACCTGCTGGCCCCAGACCAGACCGTGGGAAAAAGGCTCTCCCCCCTAAACCTGGTATGCCGTAGCTTTGCTGGGAGCACAGCACAGCACCAGTTCCTGTACTTTCCAGACAGTTCTAGTTTTGCTCTCCCTTCCCCATCTTGCTAACGGAGAATGAATGTGGAGAGGTTTAGCCAAGAGCTGCTAGCAAAGCAGCAGCATCTCCCATCTCTTCGGGCTTTTCCCAGTTCTCAGTATTGGCAGAAAGAGCTGTAGCATAGGGACAGCTCCTCAGCCTCTGCACCAGAAATACCATGTGATCTCCAAGCAAAAGACAGAGTGTTTTAAGCACTTAACATAAATCTAAACATTTTATAAGTGAATATAGTTTTCATGTCTGGGGGGTCAGATTGTCAATATGAAACTGCTACCTTCTGTTTATCCACAGATTAGATACAGCATAAGCAACACATGCTCCTGACAACATGCTTCAGCCTTACACTGGAGGGAGCAGCTGGAATGGATAATAGGTTCATTCAGATTTTATATCTACTGTCTGACTGGCCAGTGATTTTCAGTGATTTTGCTGAGTGTGCACCTTCTGAAAAGCAGGCCCCTTTAAGGTTGCTCATGTTTAGCATCCAAAAATCACTAGTCACATCTGAAAATCTTGACTGTATATATACGTGCATATAAATACTGGAGCCAAGCACATATAGGCACTTATTATGCTGAGATTGCAAACAATCAGGCAGAAATTCTCCCACCTGGGGATATGAAAAATAGCCATACTTGTAGTGGCTTACATCCGGTGGGAAGAGAATTAAACATAGGGTGACCAGACAGCAAGTGTGAAAAATCAGGACGGGGGTGGGAGTAATAGGAGCTTATATAAAAAAAAAGCCCCAAATATTGAGACTGTCCTTATAAAATCAGGACATCCGGTCACCCTAATTAGACCAAAGGGTGCCAGTTGTCACAGTGATATTTGTGGTGGTGACACACCAATCCACTAGCAATTGGACTGAAGCTACAACTCAGTTCATATCAACCATCAAAATATTTGGCAGATAAGACAAACTTTCTGCATGGGCCAGATTCAAAGCAGCGACCTTAAAGTAAATGACTGTATCCTGCTGCCAATCTTCTGATCTTCTTTTAAGTACATTTTTAACATTCTCTCATGCCAAGTCAATAGAATTTAAATGTCACATTACGATAAGATCCCCTTTCCAGCGTGCTCGGATCATACCTTAAGTATAGACTAATCTCACTTGAATCATAAGGGCATGGGCTTTAGGGAGTGAGCTAAACCAGATAAGGACATAAGTTGAGGAAATGCTAAAGATAGGAATTTGTGATTTATCCAAACTCTTCACTTGAGATAAACTCACCTCATCAGCTGCAGTAAATAACAGCTACTTTAGCCATGCAGGTTGAAGTATCAGTTCAACAGTAGAATAAACTCATTACGAAACCTAATAGGTATTTTCTTTGGCAGTAGTGAGAGACATATTTCAACGAAAAAAATTAGAAGAATTTCAAAATGATCAATTTGCTAGAAAAAATCCCTCTTGGTTTTAATCTCTGGGGCCATAGAGGTAGCAGCATGCACTGAGCCAAATTCTGATCTCAGCTACATGATCCAAAATCCAGTGTAACTCCAGTGGAGTCAGTTGAAGTCCATTTCACGGACACAGACTGTGATCCTGCTAAGACACATATGTGCCCCATTGAGCTCACCATGTTTAAAATTAAATGTGTGTGTAAATCTTGGCAAGATTGGAGCCTTATCCCAGATTTACACCAGTGTGATATGGAACAGAATTTTGCATTATTCAAGGTGAAAAACCTACTTGGCTGGGAGCTGCGAACTATCTTGAAAACAAAAATAAAATGGAAAGGCCTTCCTAGAGAGATTTGGTTCCATGTTGCAGCTGACTCTGGGTACCCCTTATCTTTATTCCTGTTATTAGGATTGTTTGACCTTAAATGTTAAAGGATAACAGGAGTCAGAATGAATGTTTAGTATATACCAGATATTTTTATTTCATGTCAGTGAAACTTTTTTATAAAGCATTTCGCCAGAGATTCTTGTTACAGCTGTGTAACATACCCGGGGTGACAGACTGTAGTTGTAATCTAACATTATTTGTCTCATTAAAAATGCAATGAAAAGGATGCAAATTAAAAAAAAAAAAAGACTGACAGATCAAATAGCTTCATTTTGGTGCCTCTCTTTTCCCATTCACTTCACCTGGGACATCAGTGGCTCCTTGTTTTGAGGCTTTGTAGTAGCTGGAATATTTGTAGTGTCTAATTTAGTTGTGGCAACTGTCACAGAGTTCCTGGGCAATGCTCTGGAACTGCTCCCTAGAAAGCCAGTCAGGACTTTGCGGAGCCTCCTCTCTCTTGGAGCAGACTGTCTTCAGGGCAAGAAGTTCACACGGCTTCACTTTCCTGGTTCTGACTTTGGAACATTCAGCATATGCCCCTCTGTGTGCTTCCCACAGTGAGTTCGCCCAGGTGGGGTCCTGGGGCAGCTAGAGGGTCCCGCACGCATCCCCACTTCGCAGTCAGATGTGACTCTTAGCCAGCCAGTAAAATAGAGGTTTATTAGATGACAGGAACACAGTCTAAAACAGAGCTTGTAGGTACAGAGAACAGGAACCCTCAGCCAGGTCCACTGAGGGAGAGGGGGGCAGTGAGACAGATACCCATGTCTGCACTCACTCCTCGTCCCCAGCCAGCTCCAAAGTGAAACCCCCTCCCGCCCCTCCTTTCTGGCCTTTGTCTCTTTCCCGGACCAGGAGGTCACCTGATCTCTTTGTTCACCTTTAGCCATCCCCTTGCAGAGGGGAAGGGCCCCGGCCATTTGTTGCCAAGAGACAGACTGTCTGGCATTTATGCACATTGGAGACTTAAGAAAAGCATATGGAAAACTGAGGCACCCACACAGGATTCAGAGGAAACATTAAGAACAGTCCCACTTTGTCACAGCAATATGTATTTCTATAGTGCTTTCTATCCATAGATCTCATAAGGCTTTAAAAGTACTAGTGAATTAAGCCTCATAGCATCCCAGTGTGGTAGGTAAGCTTTAATAGCCCCTTTTATAGATAGGAAAATAGCAGCACAGAGAATGTAAAGCTCAGAACACTGAGACACATAAATAGACATTCCCCAACTCTGAGGATGTTTTTGAAAATTTGGGCCCAAGACACTTGACCAAAGCTGCGCAGATGCAAAGATGACTGGAACACAAAGGTGAAATCCTGATCCCAATTGACATCAATGGTAGTTTTGACTTAACTGAGGTCAGGATTTCACTCCAGTTCTCCTGATTCCTACCCCACTGATGAATGCATTGAGCTCAGATAGAATCACAAGTCAGATTCTGTCAATCTTGTTCACTTTAAGTTACTTCATTACTCTACAGTTAGTTCCAGAGGTGTCAGTGGGACTGTTGGTGTCATACAGCACTACTTTATATGAGCCAGGGCGGCAGAAGCTGGCCCTATCCTTGCTAATCTAATTGTCAGTGCTTATCTACTCTAAGAGTTTGTTTCCTGTAATGTGAGGTTGTAAAGAACGTGTTAAAGGAAGAAGAACAAGGAGTCCTTGTGGCACCATAGAGACTAACAAATTTATTTGAGCATAAGTTTTCGTGTACTAAAACCCATTTCATTGGATGCATGCAGTAGAAAATACAGTAAGAAGAACTTGGAGGGAATCCTCCCAAGACGTGCAGTGATCAGCTCCACTTCCCACAACATTGCACTGTGGGATACATACCCATGGTGCATTGCTCACACTGTCCATGATGGTGCCCACAATGTGGACATGATCTGTCGACAGAGGGGGCAAGTATGAACACCCTTTGGCGATTTTGTTTTGTCCACATTTGGGTATCGACATAAGTTTTGTCAACAAAACTTGGTAGTATAGACAAAGCCTAAGTAACTCGGCTCATATATCCATGGTCAACAACTATGACCATGACGAGCTGCTACAATGCACTTACCAACAAGCTTTTCAGATCTGCTTTTCACAACCTAATCTTTAGGTCAAATGTTCCAGTGATATTTCTCATAAAAGCAATTTCCTGTTTCCTAATTTGAATGGTTACTTTAATCATTCTTCCACTGATGTTCAAGTGTTGTTTGAAAATATCTAAACAAGAAAAAACCTGAATTCTTCTCCCTGAACATTCTGTGCCCTCCTCTTTGGAATGTTATTTATGTGCCAGGTGCTGGAGTGAATCCACAACATGCCAAAAGGTGGATGTCATGTGTTCTATTCCTCTTCATAATAGACAGTTTATGTTTGTGTTGTGGTTTTGGAAGCAGGTTGGATTTTGCACAGGGTGTACTTTGCATGCCCCAACTGTTGGGCGCAGCCTGAGTTGAGATGTTCAGTGGCCCCATTAGCTAGAGATCAACATCCTTATTGAAAGAGCCCTTAATATTTACCCACTACATACTCCCAAGTCACTGTCATTTATTTGTGCTTGATGGCGTACAAATTGCAATCAGCATCTGAGCCTGCATAGAGCGGTTCCTGAGTTTAACACAGGTGGTTGGGAATTCCAAACCATGAAATAAAGGGAGAATCAGTATGGGAATGATCCAAAGCCCCTGAAATCAATTGATTCAATACAATTCAGATCAGGCCCTGTTTCTGCTGGGACACCAGTTTATTTCAGCAAGCTGTTAGTCAGCTTCTTTTCTACCCATTGCTGGGGGGAAAACACAGTTTTTGGTCATTTGTTTTTACTGTGAAATATATTGGCTCTATGTGTCACTAAGGTCCTCTTCACCCTTTCTTCACTTTCCCGGTAGTTGTAATGAGAATTATTCCAGCCCGGGAGTTGTTTCATTTATTGTTTAAAATACTTGCTGAGCTTTAATTGCCAGGGTCCCGATTCTGCTCTTACACTGCATAAATCAGCAGTAATGCCACTGAAGTCATTGGAATAACACAGGGGTAAAGCCATCATAAGTGAAAGGAGAATCAGACCCCTAGATACATCTGTGTATATGCATGTGTTTCTCTTAAAAACCATTTATATTAGCCACTCCAGTGAAAACATCAGACATTTATCTCACTGCCAGCTGCCAATACCAATCCTACTGTTTTTCTGTCCTTTCATTAGGAAGTCCTATGCCCCTGAAAATCACATGCACAGGAAACAATAAATAGACCGACTTGCAGGTCTTCCAGTAGTTTGGTATTGCTGGGGGATGCCATGTTGGAGAATGAATTTGAGATTGGTGACAAGCACAGAAAATTAGCCATCCCCTAATGTCAGCACTTTGCAATGAGTTTCCTGCTCTAGGTCCTTAGTAGCCATCTATAGATATAAACCTTTTAGAAAATGTCACACTCCCATGCATGCCCCTTTTATCATTAGATGGAATAAGGCATCACTACTTCCCCCTTTTGGCAGCAATTTTATGCTTTGGGCTGAACTAATATTATTCATTCACTGTTAACTGCTTGGGTTGGACTTGAAAGTTCTGTACAAACCTGTCAGCATGAGCCACTGATTTACCTATCTGCTTTTCATTTTGTTTTTTACATTCATATATAGAAGCATTTATGTATAACCTTAGGCTGATTAGCAGAAAAGGGCTCTGCAGTGACCATGTCTCTCTCTCATGCTGCACATCAGATTCTGAGCATGTGAATTAGGACCAGTCTAAATATTCCTGGTCCAGGGACTAGAATGTGGGTCCCACGTGTTACAAGAGCGCTTTATGTCTGTTTATATGTAAATATGCAGTGTTGTTGTAGGTGTGTTGGTCCCAGGATAGTATCGACACAAAGTGGGTGAGGTAATATCTTTGACTGGACTCACTTCTGTTTGATGTGAGAGAGAAGCTTTCAAGCTACACAGAGCTCTTCTTCAAGTCTGGGAAACTGACACTGCGTTAGTTTCCTAGACCTGAAGAAGAGCTCTGGGTAAGCTTGAAAGCTTGTGTATCTCACCAACAGAGGTTGGTCCAATAAAAGATATTACCTCACCCACCTTGTCTCTTTATATGTAATTAGTCAGTCGTATTATAAGGCACCAATAGATGGTGCTCAAGAATATGTAGCACTGATCGTGGGTAAAACTGGGCAAATAATTGAGCGTTTGGTTTGGGGGCTGAACTGAATAATTTTAAAAAATTGATTCAAATTGAAACTGATTTTTGTTTTTGTTTTTTTTTAGTTTCAGTGTTTTCTAGTGTTTTTCACTCCCCTTTTTAATTACCTACATTTCTAAACAAAGTACAACACAAAATCTCTCTCCTAGATATTTATATAATCCCGCCCCTATGCTTTACAGTCATTAAAGCAATCCCCTCCCCCATCCTTGTGAGGGAGGGTAGTTTTATTATTATTTTACACATGGGAGACAGGCACAGGAGATTAAGTGACTTATCTAAGGTCATATAGGAAATCTGTGGCAAAACGATGAACTGAACTCAGGTCTCCTAAAATACAGGCTAGCACCCTAACCACTCTTCCTTTCCAGCGCACTCAATCCAGCACCTCTTACCAGCACTACAGTCAATAAACAAGAGGAACAGAGACAGAACTAATCAAAATAAATTTTGGCATGGCAGCCGTTATGGCTGGATGGGACTGGAGGGATACACCCAAATCCAAAGATGGAGAACAAAATATTTTGGAAGATTCTTTGTATTAATTCTGAACAGCCAACTGTCAGTTACCTTCCACTGAGTGTAAGTGAATGTGATTTACATGCATTCTGGATTAGTGCTGTGAAAAAGGCCAGCCCTGCCAACCCAACTGACTGTGTTTTAGGTCAAGAAAATTCATGGGTAATACTTAAATAGTGCCAGGTTGCTTTAGTTCTACCTCATTCATCTTGTCTGCTATAAAGAGAATGGGATCCACAATATATTTTTAACATGATGCCTGATATTCAGAATGCAAACCGTCATTATAATTTACTTAATATAAAGTTCCCCTTGTTTAAATTGACTATCAGGTTTGAAAGTGGCTCAAGGAAAATCCAAGATTTCTCTTTCCATCTGCTTCAAACTACTCTCCTGCGTCTATAATTAGTAGATTAATTAGTTAAGGCTGTAGAATGCTTTGAACATGTAAAGTCCTACATTATGTTATTATTAAACATACTGTGTTCCACATGATGTTGGAGGCTCTATCTAGGAAAGTTGATGGGTGGTGACTACATGAGCTAAACCTGTATATGAACAAGGAGGATTTAAATTAAAAGTGAACTTTCTTTCTTTTAAAGAAGTTTTTGAAAACCACAATCTTTTTAGGAATGTTTTTCTTAACTTGGTGGATCTTTTCGAAAAGTCCTCCTTACTGACATTGACTTTCCCTGTGATGCATTACACATGCTTAAATGGCATGTAGAAAAGACATGGGAATGGCATGTCTGCATTGGACTTGTGGAAAAGAGGAAGATTTAAAGAAAAATTCACTCTTCAAAAAAATATGGTTTGTGAGGCAAAAATTGCTTCATTGGTTTATTCTTTGATGGCAGAGATTCTGAAGACATATTGCCCACCACATGCAAACTTGAAAGGACTCTGTGTCTGGAATCTGTATAGGTAACTTCTAAGCACACAACCATCCAAAGTGTGTGCAGGTAGTCTTCCCGAGAGTTCACACTGTAACAGTGGCAGTGACTGTCCCAGAGACATTTAGAAATCTAAAAGGTCCAGTCTCTGCTACCCATACTCGCCGTGAGTAGTACCCTAATGCTCACATAGTCCCTATGAAGTTAGTGGGATAACTAGAAAAGTAAGGCACTGCTCGGGTGTGTAAAGATATCAAAATCTGTCCCACTGTAAGGGAGCCGAATAGCACATGGTATGAGTGACATGTAGACAGTGGTTCTCAAACTTTTGTACTAGTGACCCCTTTCACATAGCAAGCCTCTGAGTTTGACCCCCCTCAAATTAAAAAACACTTTTTTATATATTTAACATTATTATAAATGCTGGAGGCAAAGCAGGGTTTGAGGTGGACGCTGGCAGCTCATGACCCCCTCATGTAATAACCTTGCAACCCCCTGAAGGATCCATACCCCTAGTTTAAGAACCCCTCATGTAAACCCTTCAGGCTGACAGTAAAAGAAACTCGCTCTGGATTGAGTTATGACATTCTGATGGCTCTCTGGTGGCTTGGGTGAGGTGAATTTGATGGTCTCAGTCCAGACTAACTACCATAAACAAGTGATACGAACTAACCCCTTTGCTGACATATTTGCATTGTTGTTGTAGCTGTGTTTGTCCCAGGATAATAAAGAGACAAGGTGGGTGAGGTAATATATTTTATTGGACCAACTTTAGAGAAACAAACTTTCAAGCTTACACAGAGCTCTTCTTCAGGTCTGGGAAGCATACTCAGACTGTCACAACTAAATACAAGGTGGAACAGATTTAGCATAAGTAGTTAACACACATTTCAAGGGACCATTCAAGGTGAAGTGGCCTGTTAACACTTCTCCAGTCGTGAGGGGTGGGTGGGGAGGGGAAGATAGGGCAGAAGTTAGTGGATTAGGGCAGAAGTTAGTGGATTATAGGTTATTGTGATAAGGCATAAATCCACTGTCTCTGCTCAGTCCATGATTTTTAGTGTCTAGCAAAGCTATGAATTTAAGCTCCCAGGCTTGCCTTTTGAAAGTGTTGTGCAGGTTTCCTTTGAGAATGAGGATGGAGAAGTCAGATACAGAGTGATCACTTTGTCAAAAGTGATCACCCACAGATGATGTGCTGTTTTGTCTTTGCGAACAGTCAGACGGTCCGGAAGCTAATAGGCAGGGAGACCTGGCTGACATCTTATCTTTCTTACTGGCTCTTCCAGAATACTTATACCTGCAGACCTGTCAGTCTGGCATCTTCCATTAGAAGCAAGAGAAAGACTAAGGTCAGGGTAGGCCCATTACTTAATGAGGAGAAAAAAAGAACAGAAGTACTTGTGGCAAGTAGTTCAGGGCTGCTACTTTGAAATCTGTTAATGAGGAGAGAAACATGATTTGCTGAAGTCTTAGGGTATGGCTGCACTTGCAGCTGTACAGCGCTGAGAGTTAGGGCTTGGCTACACTGGAGAGTTGCAGCGCTGGTGAAGGGGTTACAGCGCTGCAACTCACTCTGTGTACACATTTACAAAGCCCAGCTAGTGCTGCAACTCCCTGGCTGGAGCGCTGGCTGAACACCTGGTCTGATTGGGGTGTAGCGATTCCAGCGCTGGTGATGCAGCGCTGCTCATCAGGTGTGGACACCAACAGCGCTGTTATTGGCCTCCAGGGTATTAAGAGGTATCCCAGAATTCCTGTCCACAACAAACCGGAAGAACGGCTGAACGACCAGCTCTAAAAAACAAACACAGCTGCTCTTTGCTCCAGCCAGCGAGCGAGCCGAGGCAGGGGAATTGCTTTGGAATGTTCACAGCTGTTTGTTTGAGGGGAGAGGGGAGTCCGTGATGAGCAGCTGCTTATGTGGTCTGAAGGCTATTTAGGAGTGCATAATTTGCATTTAGTGAATAAGAGAGGGGTGGGGGAAGGGTCAAAACTTTTAAAATGATTGAACTTTTAAAATGACTGTTGTGTATCTTCCAGTCCTTAGAACTTGCAAGGCAGGAAGCTGAGAACAGCTGCTAGTGTTTGCTTGAGGAGAGAAACAGCACAGCGGAGGGAGTCCGTCGGAGAAGCTGCTTATCTGGTCTGAAGCCTTTTTGCATTTAAGAGTGATTGAGAGAGGGGTGGAGGAAGTGGCCAGAATTTGCAAGGCAGGGAGCTGTCAGCTCCAAAAATCTACTCTCTGTCTCCCCCACGCTCCCTGTCACACTCCACCCCACGCCCCCTCTTTTGAAAAGCACGTTGCAGCCACTTGAACGCTGGGATAGCGGCCCACAATGCACCACTCCCAATAGCGCTGCAAATGCTGCAAATGTGGCCACACTGCAGCGCTGTTCCTACACAGCTGTAACTCCCAGCACTGCACATTTCCAAGTGTAGCCAAGCCCTTAAACTTGTCTTTAAGTAGGGAAAGCGCTGAGTAGGGAAAGCGCTGCAGTCTGTCCACACTGACAGCTACCAGCGCACTGTCGTGGCCACATTTGCAGTGGCATTGGGAGCGGTGCATTATGGGCAGCTATCCCAGTGTTCAAGTGGCTGCAACGTGCTTTTCAAAAGGGTGGGGTGGGGTGGAGTGTGACAGGGAGTGTGGGGGAGAGAGAGTGGATTTTTGGAGTCGACACTGTGTCAGCAGGCTACCTTGCAATTTCCGACCCCCTCTCCCACCCCTCTCTCACTCACTGAAAGCAAACAGCAGCTGTTTTTTTCCCCTCACAGAGCAGATAAGCAGCCGCTGCCGAAATGGACCCTCCCCCTCCCGCCCACTGTGCTGCTTCTCTCCTCAAACCCCCTCACTCCCCTGTCTTCAAGCAAACACTAGCTTTGGGCATTCCAAAAGGGAGCCCCCTTGCCTGCCTCTGCTCATTCATAGCAAACACTAGCTGTGTTTGTTTTTTTGATAAGCAGCTCCCAGAGTTCACAACAAAACAAAGAGCGGAACTTTCACTTAAAAGCATTATGGAAAGCTTCCGGAGGTCAGTTACAGCGTACTAAGGTTATTCCCTGTTTACACTGGCGCCCCAGCGCAGCAGCAGCGCTATGCTCTTTATTCCTCTCATGGAGGTGGAGTACAAGCAGCGCTGTACCCACAGAGATACAGCACTGTATGTGCCTTGCCATGTAATTCACGGGGAGTGAGTTACAGTGCTGTTGGTAGCTTTCTTGCGCTGTAACTCTCAAGTGTAGCCAAGGCCTTAAATGCCTTTTTTGTTTTAGTTTTCTGCAAACAAGTTAGTAGTGATTAGGTGACTAACATAGTAAACATCAGTGTAAATGGGGCAGGTTCTGAGTCTAAAATAGGGAAAGAACAAGTTAAGAATTACTTAGGACTTGTTTACACTTCTGGCTAAATCTGCATTGCTGTGATCAATGCAGCAGTGTTGATTTAGCAGGTCTGGTGATGTCAAGCGAAGTCAATGGCACAGCAATCTCCTGTCGACATCTGTACTCTACCTCCCTAATAGGCAGACGGTAAGTTGGTGGGAGTGTGTCTCCCATCAACATAGCATGGTAGGCACGGCTGTAAGTTGACCCAAGTTACATCGACTTCAGTTGTGTAACTTATGTAACTGAAGTAGCGTAACTTAGGTTGACTTACAGAGTTACTGTAGACCAGCCCTTAGACAAGTCAGCAGAGCCTAATGAAATACATGCTAGAATACTTAAGGAACGGGCTGAAGAGATCTCTGAGCGATTAGCAATTATCTTTGAAAACTCATGGAGAATGGGAGAGAGATCCCAGAGGCCTGGAAAAGGGCAAATATAGCACCTATTTATAAAAAGGGGAATAAGGACAATAATGTAGGAAATTATAGACCAGTCAGCTTAACTTTGGTACCCAAAAAGATAATGGAGCAAATAAACAATAAATTTAAGCACCTAGAAAACAATAAGGAGATAGGTAATAGCCAACATGGATTTGTCAAGAACAAATCATGTCAAACCAACGTAATATTCTCTTTTGACAGGGCAACAAGCCTGGTGGATTGGGGGGAATCAGTAGATATGATACATCTCAACTTTAGTAAGGCTTTTGATACTATCTCACATGACCTTAGAGTGACAGGGTAGGTGAAGATATCTTTTATTGGCCCAATTTAGAGCATATGAGAGCATATGAGAGCATACAGAGTGATGGGGGCAACAAGGGATAGACATATCAAGTGGGGTCCTGTGGGAATCTGTCTTGGGTCTCGTTCTATTCAGTGTCTTCATAAATGATTTGGATAATGGCATAAGGAACACACTTATAAAGCTGGGAAGGGTTGCAAGCACTTTTGAGGCCAGGATTAGAATTCAAAATGATCTTGCCAATTGGAGAAATGTTATGAAATAAATCAGATGAAGCTTAGGAAGGAATGATCAACTGCACAAATACAAAATGAGAAATGACTGTCTAGGAAGGAATACTGCAGACAAGGATGTTGGGGTTACAGCGGATCACAAACTAAATATGAGTCAACAATCTAACACTGTTGCAAAAAAAGAAAACGTCATTCTGGAATGTATTAACAAATTGTGTAAGCAAGACATGAGAAGTAATTTTTCTATTCTACCTAACACTGATACGGCCTCAACTGGAATACTGTGTCCAGTTCTGGGCATCACACTTTGGGAAAGATGGGGAAAAATTAGAGATAGTCCAGAAGAGAGCAACAAAACTGATTAAAGGCCTAGAAAAGATGCCCTCTAAGGAAAGATTGAAAAATAGGACTTCTTTAGTCTGGAGAGGACAAGACTGAAGGCAAACATGATAAGTCTTCAAGTATATAAAAAGTTGCTATAAAAAGGAAGGAAGTAAATTGTTCTACTTTAACCACTCAGGACAAGACAAGAAATGATGGACTTAAATTGCAACAAGGGAGATGTAGGTTAGACTTGAGAAAAAACTTCCCAACTGTAAGCATATTTAAGCGTTGGAACAAAATAACCTAGGGAGAATATAGAATCTCCATCACTGGAGGTTAAGAACTGGTAGACAAACACCTGTCAAGGATGGTCTAATACTTGCCCTGCCTCAGTGTAGGGGACTGGACTAGATGACTTACTGAGGTCCCTAACAGCCTTACGTTTCTATGGTTCTATGACCAAGATCCATCAAAGCACAAAAGCATCTAGAATGACATGATACATTTGGCTGTGATCCTGCAATGCAACCTGTTAGCGTGTGCTCCTGCATCCATATTTATTTTCATGTTGATGTTATCAAACATTTTCCCATTTTTGTCAACGGAAAATGAATGTAGTCATATAGTGTTCATATTAGTCAGCCATTTGATATGTTTACATTTTATCAAAGTGCAAGATGCTTTAGAGATTGCAATTCCCGTTCCAGAACAATAGGGGCTGCGGGAAGCGGTGTGGGCCAAGGGATGTGTTGGCCGCCACTTCTTGTGGCCTCCATTGGCCTGGAACGGCAAACTGTGTCCAGCGGGAGCTGCGATTGGCCGAACCTGCGGACACTGCAGGTAAACAAACTGTCCCGTTCTGCCAGCAGATTTCCCTGATTGGCCATGCGCCAAAGGTTGCCCATCCCTGGTTTAGCCTATAGAGTAAAGCCTTCTAACAGGATGGCTACATTTCCACAAAACTCATACAGAATTGTTTTAAAAAACTGTATATGCCATTCCAGAACTACCCAAACCCCACATACTCCATGGCTAGTATACTCTACCATTTTACAGAGCAATGTTTAAAAAAAGAAAGCAGGCTCAAAACCAGACTAACACCACTAATGCTACAGAATTGGCTAAAGAGTAGCTCAGAAGAGATAGGAAACACATGGTGAAATGAAGCTTCCTGTATATGGCTATGAATAGCCATGTGATGGGGATTATGCAGAGTTTGGCATAATACATCTGGACAAATTCTGCCATCCGTTGTAACCTCGGACTCTAATTCAAAGGGACTGCACAAGTGTATCTGAGGGAAAAAGGTGTCCTGTTTACTGGTTAGTACAACAGTCTCCAAAACGCCAGACCAGCTGTAGATGGACTATTTCCAAGACACTGAGCCCAATCCTGCTTCTACTGAAGTTTATGGGAGTTTTGCCAGTGACTTCTCAGAAAGCAGAAGCAAGTCCTTTGAATAACCGGTGACTGAGTAATATTAAAGCAGTCCATTCTCCCCTTTATGCTGCTTCATTGGAACATGAAATTTTGAAGTTTGAATTCATGACAGCAAAAGATCTGGCCAAATCTCATGGAGAAGATTCTTAATATTTAATGTATAGAGTAGTTAATCTTTTTCCTGGGATATAGTCATTCCTGCTGGTATCAAGATGCAAATTGTACCAGTCAGACCTGATGCAAGTCAGGGAGGACACACCTCAGTAGAGTTACGTCCACTGCTGACAGCTGGTGTGGGGGTGAGGGTTAGGAAAGGCAGCATTAAAATCTGTAAGGGGTTTCATAGGATCAGTGCATCCTTCAGCTACTTTAGCCATGTCCCACCTCTGCCAGATCTGCCTGCTCTTCCTCCCCAACAGAGTAGCAGTGTTGTGGCCACTTTCCATCATTGCAACCTTCCTATGCTGGATTTTCTGCTACTGGCAGAGCCTGTGGGTGGTTTTAATATTATATATAATACAATGATAGGCAAAGGTGCCTGAATGCCAGCTTTAGAGTTAGACATCTTTTTAACCACAGAGAGGCAAAAGCTAAGGCCACGAGCAGTACAAGTTTCTCTTCAGTGCCTATCAACAGGTCTCCAGACTTAAGGTTGAGTGTATAGCCCAGTCTCCATGTCCAAACCTTGGCTGATCTGCTCTGAGCACCAACAAGGATGCCAATTAATGCCACTTGTAATGATGTTTATAATATCCACTAGGAACTAGACTGAGACCACCATTTTGTAGACTGAGTATGATGGACATTAGATGGTCGTGACTTTCAATCACTACCACCCTGGTCTTGATTTGAACTCCCAGCCTGGTTATGAAAATTCTGTATCTCATTATTACTAGTTCTCAAGGCTAGTCCATTTCCAATAACCTATCAGTCTCATTGCTTTTGCTGCTGAAAGGCACTGAAGAAACTTCCACAACGTCTAGGAATATTTCAAAATAATGCCCTAAGAAAAGGGTGGGTGCTTCTCCTCAAATTAGACTATGAGGACATTGTGTTATTTAGTGTGTGTCACAGATGCATCTTAATGAAGTTGTGATGTCATCAGCTTTGGACTATCCAGTATGCAGAATTTATAACATATGTAGTAACATTTTTACACTTCTTCCTACAAAACCAGACATAGTATGACATCTAGTGGCAGGACATCGCATGAATAAAACAGTGGCCGAGTGAAAGCTGTATGTTTCATAACCATTCATATCATCCCTTCACAAAGGGCTAAAGGCTTACGAATGGTTATTTGCATTTTAGGTACTTTTAATACCCACCTTTATAGACGTTAAAAAGGAAGGATTTTTATATTACAGTCATTCTGCCCAGCCCCTTCATGTATACTTTAACAATAACATGACACAATACTTCTGAAAAAAGCAGTGCACTGAGGTTAGTATATTTAAATTGCACTTGTCTTTGTGCAATACTTTTCACAAGTATCCCCCCCATTTTATCACACTTTTGATGAAGTTTATGAAAACAGGCTTGGCAAGGTTCCTGTAATGCACTGTTTGGACACGGAAAATTTAAAAAGGATGAAAAAAGGATGGTAAGATCTCAGAGGCAGGGCCTGTCTTTTTGTTCTGTGTTCCTAGCCCCCAGCACAAGGGAGTCCTGAGCCATGACTAGGGCTCCTAAGTGCTGCCACAGTACAAATAATAATGGCAAGTGAACGCCTTTGTCAGTCCCTGAGTTTTTTTTCCCTCCAGGACAAGTTTAAGGAACACTGAAGGGCATGTGGAGATGTTTGCACTGCTGCTAGTTGTACTGCACCTGCTCTGTAAAAAGCAGTTTAGGTCACAGGCAATCCAGCACCTTTAAACAGTACTAACTCAAATGGAAATTAAAGTGATATTACTGGCCCTGTCCTAAAATGGCTACAACATGACTCTCAAATTAACATATTTCCAATTACTTTTATTTTGTACCATTAGGAGGAGTAAAGTAATGCTGGAAGAACGAGGATGTTGTCGAAAGGCCATTATGTCTTATAGTAGCAATTTACTATGCTGTTATAATTATCCGTTAGATTATCGCTGCACACATTTCACAAGTAAAAAATGCCCATGTGACAAGGTGCAAAAAAGCCAAAGCAAAAGACTGGCTTCTTGGCCAGAGCAATCCGCTTTAACCATTGTACTCTCCCTTTCTTTGACTATTACCTGCCTTGCCTCCAGATAGGACCAGCCCCCTCCCACTTCCTAAACTCTCTCGCAGTGCTCCCATGCAAGAGAACACTAATCCATCCAAAGCCCTGCATGTATAGACTTTGACTGCTTTTTGGGCCAGAGACTCTCTTTTTATTATTTGTGTGTTCAGGACCTTGCGCAAAGGGACCCTACCATAATAAATATGATTAACAACAACGGTCAGGCTGAGAACAAGCTGCAAGAAGACAGCTAACAATGAGGAACTCTGGAATCAAATGAGGATTTTGTGAAGGGGGCAGGTCAGGATTTATGCTAGAGAAAAGTCCCATCCTGTCCAACTTCTTTGCTCCTAGAAGCCTTCAGCCGCTCCAGCCAAGGCACAAAGTCCCCCCCAAAAGAGCCATTTTCTAGCTGTAACCATGGGAGAACCAGCTGGCTTCCGATGGGTTTAAAAGGAACTTTCAGCAGAACCAGCGTCCAAAGCTTCCCCGTTTCATCCTGTAGTCTTCCATTTATCTACTTTATCTCAACAGGTCTATCCCTCATTATTAAGAATGATTAGAAACAAAGAATTTAGGTCATACTTACAGGATAGGTGACTATCTTGGGAAGTAGTGACTCTGAAAAAGATTTTGGGGTCATGGTGGATAATCAGCTGAACATGAACTCCCAATGTGACTCTGTTGCCAAAAGAGCTAATGTTATCCTGAGATGCATAAACAGGGGAATCTTGAGTAGGTGTCAAGAGGTTATTTACCTTTGTATTTAGCACTAGGGTGACTGCTGCTGGAATACTGTGTCCACTTCTGGTGCCACAATTCAAGAAAAATCCTGATAAATTGGAGAGGGCTCAGAGAAGATCCATGAGAATGATTAAAGGACTACAAAACATGTCTTACAGTGAGAGACTAAAAGAGCTCAATCTATTTAGCTTAACAAACAGAAGGTAAAGGGGGGGACTTGGTTGCAGTCTGTAAGTATCTATATGGGGAACAAATATTTCATAATGGGCTCCTCAATCTAGCAGAGAAAGGTCTAATATGATCCAATTGCTAGAAGCTGAAGCTAGACAAATTCAGATTCTAAATAAGGCGTACATTTTTGACAGTGAGGGTAATTAATCCTTGGAACAATTTACCAAGGCCATGATGGATTGGATGTTTTTCCAAAAGATCTGCTCTAGGAATTATTTTGGAGAAAGTTCTATGGCCTTTGTTACAAATGAGGGCAGAGTAGATCACAGTGGTCCCTTGTGAATGTCTAAATGAGTCATGCTCACTCACACTCTCTCTCACCCAGTATTGAAGCTGTTGCACTGCAGATAAATAATAAAAGCATCACTGGGGGATGAGGATGAGAGCGTGCACATGCACAAGAATGATGCTGTAGTGTGGTGGTGGTTAGACAACACTCCTAGGAGACCCTGGATCCAGTCCCCCTGCTTCAATGACTTTTTAAATTATTTACCTCCAGTGGAACAGCTTCAACAGGCAGGACTGAGGGAGCCCCACATCTGAATATCCCATAGTGGCTAGAGCACTCATGTGAGAGGTGGCAGATCCCTGTTGAAATCCCTTCTCCCACCTCAGGGGAAGAAGGGGATTTGAACCAGGCATCTTCCACATCCCAGGTGAGTGATTTAAGCACTGGGTTAAAAGTTTAGAGGGAAGCTCCTCCCCACATGCCAACCTTCTTGCCAAAAGGGAGCCTAACACCACAGCTGAGTATCCCAACTAGAAGGTGGTGCCTCCGTGCAGCCCAGATTTAGGTGTCTATCTCTGTGAGTGGGGTGGGGTGGGGTGGGGCTTAGCATTTCCCATTGTCTGTCTTAGGCAAGGATCATCCAGTGTGCTGGCTTTTGTGAATCCCATTCAAAGTTGCCTATCTCATTCACTGTATAGGGAGCCCAGCAGGAGCGGCATCAGGGTTTTTAGTGCCCCAGGCAGGGATCCTTTCACACTCTCGGTTGTTGGTGGCAATTCTATGGTGGGGGGGAGTCCTTCCGCAGCTCCTGGTCTTCAGGGCACTTTGGCGGCAGGTCCCGGAGCGAGTGAAGGACCCACCGCAGAATTGCCGCCGAAGACCCGGAGCCCGGAAGGACCCCCTGCCACCGAATTGCTGCCGAGGGTGGCAAAATGCTGCCCCCCCCCCCAATCTAGGCGGTCGCCTAAATGGAAGCGCCGGCCTTGGAGCCCAGGCAGCTAATCCAGGCTTTGTGAATCCCAGTGCTTTTCTAGGCACCTAAAAGTTAGGCTGAGTATCGCCACCCTATCGCCATCGCAACAGTACGTCTACACAATTAAACACCCACAGCTGGTCTGGGTCAGCTGACTCAGGCTCATGGGGCTCAGGCTGTGGGGCTATGAAAGTGCTGTGATGTTGGGGCTCAGAGTGGAGCATGAGCTCTGGACCCCACAAGGGAGAATGGTCCCAGAGCCTGTGCTCCAGCCTGAGCCTGAACATCTACACAACAATTTTTAGCCCTGTGAGCCTGAATCAGCTGACCTAGACCAGCTGCAGATCTTTTATTCCAGTGTAGATGTACCTTCAGTTTCTTTATGAATCTAGATCTTTAGCACTAGGACAAGGCTATCTGGCCCCAAACACCTGTTTTTCTAGGTTCTCTTTACCCACACATATATCATTTACCCTCTGATTTAATGCCCTTTCCTACTCACATGGTTCCTTCCTTTTGATCTCTCTCTCAACAGTTCTCTATATACAGCTTTGAAATCCAAGCCTTAGCCTTTGGTTTATAAGCATCCTCAACCTGAGTTCCTCTAGGATAAGTCTCCTTTTGTACCTCTCACCAAGTCTGCAGAGCCTCATCTCTCTGTGAGCTTTCATAATATTCCTTCTGCCATCTGCATGTGATTGCAAAATGAAATAAGTGAGTCATTAACCCTACTCCCCTGGCTTATGGTCTAATGCAAAGTGGACAGGGAGTTCGCTGGATGAATCACTCCTTATGAAACGGATTTTAGATTAAATCATGTTTTTGTTTCTTAAGCTCAGTGGGTCATTTAAACAAAACATTGATTCCTGTTCATATTTCTGAGACTTTGGATGGTTGAATACCAGAGAAACTTATGGTTTCCATTATACCAAATGAAACAATCTTCATTCCTGTTTGTATGCAGGCCTATATTTTTCCTCAAGATTATGTCATAACTTTGGATGTCCTGGAAGTTTTTATTGAGGGAGCATTAGGGAAGCCAACATTTCATGGCTCAGGTGCTCAGATACTATGGCTGAAAGGGCAATATATGTACTTAGATGATAGCTCTTGCTTTCCTCACAGCAGTAAGAGGCAAGAGAGCATGTACTCTGCTTTCTCTTCAGTTCGTATAAATCTTTTTCCTTTTACAACATACGTGTAAAGTAAAATGTACCCCTAGTGCTGGCCCATGGATCATATATTCTGGCTTTAATGTTTCATTGGCACTAGATAGGGTTGAATACAATTGGCCAATTCACTGTTTGACACAGTTTTCCTTTTTACCTCAAATGATTTATTTAATGGACCAATTGTTCCTTGTATCTGACCAGCTCTAATGGCTATGTAAATGAAACCCACACACCTCCTGGGTGTGGTGTCCTGTCTCATCTAGTGGCACCCAGACCACTTAAGGAGACTCATTTTCTCTCTTTAACAGATGGTTGGCTTTTAGCTCATGTGATAGAGGCTCATGCCCTAAACTCCAGAAGTCCCCAGTTCAATTCTGCCCACCAATGACCGGGGTCTGTCTGTGTTACATAAACTCTTCATAGAAAGTGGATGTATTCTACTGCCACATAAGGCTGGTATTGGGGAACAGCAGCTAAAGTGTTAATTATCCTCTTTCCTCTCACATATCAGATCCAGTTATATTTCTTTCCTTTTACAAGGGATCATTTTCATATTTTGCTTTCTGTTTCAGAGCTAGTTCCATTTCATGAACCATCAATGACTTATGCTATACTAGCCAGAATATGTTTCAAAGAGATTAAGTCAATAGAATTTGCATCATCAATGGAATGGCTACAATGCACCAGAAGTTCTTAGTCACATGAAGTTAGATAGCTAAAAACAGGGAAATCGACTAAAGAATCACAATTTTACATGTTGAAAGAAGAGCAATTGCTAACCCATGTCTGAGAGGTTACTGTAGTATGATGAGTGGAACTGGAGAAAGGTCAGGTTTCAGAAGGGCCTTAGTCTGGCATGAGACCAGGGGTTCAGTAAAGCAAACTAGGACCAGGCTGTTACCAGACAAACACAGACCTCTCTGCATGTAATGCTGACTGGCTTCTCTGCATTCCTACAACTTTGACACCTGCCACATCACTGATTGCTAATGAACAGAGCGAAACAAAAAATTTCAGTAAAAAATGCAAATTTGTGTCAACAGTACATGTCATGAATGTGTGTCAATTTCACAGAATTGTAGTCGTAAAACACACACATGCACACACCCCTCAAATAAATTTAAAAAATGTTGAAACATTCTGACATTTTGAAATGAAATGTTTAGAGTTTTTGGGTTGAACAACTTTTTGTTTTGGAATTTCCTTCAATTTTATTTTTAAAAATGAAAAAATAAGTTGAAATCTAAATGAAATGCTTTGTTTGCACCAATGCATTTTTTGTGTGTGTGTTTTTTTATTTGCCAAAATTCAGAAAAATTTCATTTTCGGGTTGACCAGAAACATTTTTTTTATTTTTCAGAACTGCCAACAAACTGAAAAATCCATTATTTGTGGAACTCTACTAATGAAAACAGTTACAATTTCTAGAATGGCCAATCCCAAACATTAAAAAAAATCACAAGCCTGCCTCCCCACAAAAGGCAGGACATTAGCTTGAAACTCCTGACATGTTTTAAAATACATGTTGGGTTGATTTTATTTGCCTTCTGAGCTATTTGGATGCACTCACTTCACATTTTCCAACTTCTCTGCAATCATGTGGTCTAGAAAAGAACTTTTTAAAGACTAAAGAAAGCTGAGATTCTTATACAGTGTTAGGATTCCAGAAGCTGGGGACTCATTAAACTCATGAGAACTATCAGCACTTCCAGTCTTTCAAATTGTTCCTTATTTCTCCAACTTTATTTTTTTTTAATGGTAAAAAGTAACCAATTATGAAAAAGTTATTTATTCAACTACCAAATCCTGTTCCTTCCCCACTGACTGTGGAGGGGCCTGCTTGCCCTGAAAATATTGCAGTTTTGTCCTGGGGGAGGGAAGGGCAGGACTCTAGAATAATTTTGCCCATGGAGCCTGGATGCACTTCTGACCTCACAACATAAAATCTGGGTGATCTGGTGGTGTCTGGGTAAGGAATCTGTGCCTATTTATTGATAAACAGTGAGGGGCACATCCTCAGCAGACATAAATCAGTGTCACTCTATAGCATCTGGCCCTGAGTCACTGATACATTTGTCTGGTAGGGTTTGGAGAACTGGGTAGGAGGGACATTAAAAACAGCTAATATTCATAGAGAATTATCTCCTTGTGTTATTAACATGCTTGAACCCCCCAGAGTAAATGCCAATAGCCAAATTAATGCTCCTACAAGCAGAACCCCACTCAGGGAGAGGGGTACACGGTATTGCCTGGAGGGATTATTCTTGCATTGGGCAGGACTCTGATCCCCAGAAACCTTGGCTACACCACTAGAAAAGTGGAAGACTGCATCCCCCAAGATGGCCCTCCTAATGCTATCTGGTGCATGGGTAACAGCCTACTCAGGCATGCTTTCCAGGCTGGTTAATGCTGCTGTCAGCCCTAATAACTCCCCCACCTGCCCTTCCCATGAACACTAGGAGCACAGTCAGCAAAATGATGACTTCCTCCTGCATAGGGATATCACTCCATGCACAGTGTACAAGCACTAGAGCAGTTGTCACTTATCCTCAGTGAGCAAAGCAACTCAGAGCCCAGAGGACCCACTAGGCATGTGAAGGTAAATGAACTCTAGCTTTTCCTGTATTAAAACAGGCATTCCATCTTCTTGCTTTGCACTCAATTTATTGCATTATAGGTCAATTGCAAAATATTCTCCTATATGTGACTATTTGGCAACATAACTCAATTATCCTCTTTGAGATGTTTAGCTTATTTGATCACTTCACTCATTTGCTAAAAAAAGTGTATTGTTCTACTTGGGGGTGGGGGGGAGAGGAGATACAAATTCCATTTCCTAGAAACCCTGCCTGTACACCGGGCCCTCAGTCCTGGCTCTCAAGTGCTGCAAACTAATCACATGTCATCATAACTAATACTCCATGGCATGCAGCCAGGCTGACTCAAACTGATGAGAAATAAATTGAGTCAGTACTTGGCCAAAGAGCATCTGCAAGTGGAGAGGTTTAGTTTAAGGTGGGGAGAAGGGTAATAAATGCACATTTATTCTTTGCTATAGCTTTTGCTATCAATTTGCCAAAATGAAAGTCCAGTAACGTGCAGTCGAGCTGGATTATCTAGGTTATATTGGGTGTTATAACCTTGTGCTTTTGCAGCTGAGGAGAGCTACATGTTAATTTCCTTTGGAAACTCTGGAATATTAAATTGATATTTATCACAGTTGGCATATGGCTCAAAGAGCACAGCACATTTAATGCTTTCCACCTCCTGTGCAAGGAGCTCTCAGTGTTTTACAAGTAGTTGTGAATTAACTACCACACCTCTGCAATGTAGGTGAGTATTCTCCTCATTTTACATATGTAAAATTGATCGCAGACTTGTCCAGTACAACAAAGCAAGCCTTTGGCACTGCCAGAAACAGAGCCCAGATGTCCTGGGCAGTGATATAACAGCTAGACATTGTTTTCTCTTTACTTTTCATACAGGAATTGTGGCAATGCAACCACTTCTGGGGTAGAACAGAGCAACCATTATGACAGTCTAGCACAGAACAGTGAAGATGAATATCAAATTCAAATGCAGTGGCAGGGGATTAGAAGTGAGAGGGCAGTTACTGGATCTCAGTATATCAAACAAGCTGATATAGCAAATGAATTCTAAAAATACCTATCTCCTCACTGGAGGGCAGAGGGGAATTGGGAGTAATGCTGGGTTATCAAGAGGTCACATGCTACTGGATATTTTATCAGGATAGTAACACCCTGTCCACAACTCTTTCCCACTCTTCTTCCTCCACTGAATGAACTGTTAGAAAAGCCAGGAGAACTTCTAGAGTCATGAAAAGAGCGCAGTATAACATTGGCAATGCAGCTAGTGCTGGTGCTGCAGCTACCAATCTATAGCCCCAACAGAGAAAGAGAAGACAAAATGATGGAAAGGAAAGAAAATCATGTTCCTGGACTCCTCCAAAGAGTGAGCAAAAGCAGATTTGCTTAGATACTAAAACCTAAGTCTTAGCATCAGATTCTGCCCCATTCATTTCCTGTCCCCAGGCACTTTCTGCTTTGCACCGCTCTGGGATAAGGCTGTAGAGGAGACAGAGCTACCTTTGCCATGTGAAACACAGCACAGCTGCAGCTTCCACCCTTAATTTCTTTCTTCTGTGTTGAGATCATGCATTTTCCATCATTCTTTAGCAAGTAGCATTAGTGTTCAGGCTATGTTTTAGTCTGATTTTCTTTCTAGTGTTTATATTTTCCCAAGAGTCAATTAGCCTTCCCTGATGGAATACACATGCTGCAATTCCCACACAACAATCCACTTCCATGTCCCACATTAACTTCACTTGCATTGCAATTTTCCTATTCAAACCCAGCTAAATAGATTTTCTTCATCCTAATTATATTTATGTCCCTAGGGAGGTCCTTATCAATTCAGGCAGTGACAGATTAGGATGCTCCTTTAATGGCAGTCACTCTGCACTCCTTTGGCCCTTCATTTCTGATGAGACACTCTGTGTCCTAAACCAGTGACTCTCCACTTTTCCAGCATACTGTTCCCCTTTCAGGAGTCTGATTTGTCTTACATACCCCAAGTTTTACTTCACTTAAGAAGTACTTGCTTACAAAAAAATCAGACATAAAAATAAAAAAACAGTCACAGCACACTTACAGAAAAAGTGCTTACTTTCTCATTTTTATCATAATGATTATAAAATAAATCATTTAGAATATATATGTTGTACTTACATTTTAGTGTATAGAGCAGTACAAACAAGTTATTGTCTGTATGAAATTTTAATTTGTACTGACTTCGCTACTTCTTTTTATGTAGCCTATTATAAGACTAGGCAAATATCTAGATGATTTGATGTACCCCTTGGAAGACCTCTGTGTACCCCAAGGGTCTGCATACCCCCCAGCTGAGAACCACTGTCCTAAAGCAATCCCAATTCTGTTTCACTTTAGAAACATTTACTATTCCTCCCTCCCTCTTGCTCCCCTCCCCATGCTAGGACAGCACATCCTGGAGTTCATATTTCAGTGGGGCACTATATATTTCTTTAATAAAACCCAGGTTACTTTTCAATTTGTGACTTCCATTTCTCTGCCAGTCCCTGGCTTTATGGCCAATACAGCTGTGAGACGTTAAAAAGCAGCAACAAAACCATGAGAAATCTCTAAAGTATCATTCAAGTAGCGCTTGCACTAATGCTGATTATTTCTTAGTTTTCATACCCTTTATAGATTTGCTTTTCAATTACTGCAGGAAAGTCTATGAAAAGTCATATTTATATAAATCAGTATCAAATGCTTTATGCATTTTCCTTGGAGGACAGGCCTGATTGCTGGAGAGAAGATAACTGCTACCCTCTAGAGGAAGAATCTGCTTTTATTGTTAATGAAAAAGCCCTTAAATTCTATTACACTGATGCATAAGACATTAGATTTTGTTGTAACATTTCAGGAGCTGGGGTATTGGATTTCATTGTCTCTATTTATCACCTTAATTTTTTTTTTTAGTACCACACATTGTGGTCATTGTTAAATTTCCCATCCCCTCTAACAGTAAGGTAAGTGTGAACTGTATCAGGATTCCATCTCCCCTCCCCCCACATTGTTAGCCTTTTCCATTTCCTCCTTTTCCACCCACACTCCTTAAAAGATTGAAAGAATAGAACAAACAAAGAGAGCAAACCTCCTCCTACCTTCCATGTGAAGAGTGACTTGAAATATATTACTGTCCTGTATGGAAAACATAAGAACCCCTAAAAAGCCAAGCAATGTAAATCCAGCTTTAAGGAAACTAAGATTGTAACATTGCCTGTTTGGCTTTAAACAGAAATGTCAGGACCCCACCCATGGCTGGGTGGAGAATCCCTCCATGAAAAGATGGAAAAACAGTTCACTGAAATGTCTCCAAAAGTTTCAGCCTTTTCCAAGTTGTTCTTCACATCTCTTCAGTACTTCTGACTTGCCATTTCCTTTTCTCTGCATTATTCATCAGGAGCCAGTGACTAAATAGCTGGTCAGCGTCAGTATCAGCAACATAGTTTGCAATATAATATGATTTCTACTGCGTCATATATGTGGATGATATGGATTTATAATAGAGACTGATCTGTGCCCCAGGGAGTTATCATTTAAAATCAGTCATAAAGAAAGGGATAAAGTGAGGCGAGGTATGTGAAGGACTAGAATTACAACAGTAAGAGATCCTGAGATAAGCTGTGGCATGGAAGAGTCAGAAGTGCTGTTTTTTTCATTACTAAAGAACAAAGACCACCGTTGTCTGTTGCTCTGAGTTTTACCATTGGCACCACCAAGAGTTTGAAAAGATGAAGGAAAAAAATTGTACATCTGGTGCTTTTGCACTTGAGCTGCATTCTGTATTGAAGATATTTTCCATTTTTAAACAATCACCACCACATTTCTTTTTTTTGCAATTAAAAAAAAGTCACACACAGAGAACGTTCAATTGTAACAGATAGGCACTTTTTAGCAGGAAGCTGTGGGCTGCTTCTGCAAACTGAAACCCCACACCAGTCATGGCTCAAAACAGAGTTCCATTTTATCTAAACCACCAAGGCCGGTTCTGGGGTCTTACGGAAGGAAGGTTATTTTGGTTAGGCCTTGCTCTAACTATCCATTTTCACTTACTCCATTTTCAGAATCAGTCTCTCTTTCAGTTGAAGTTTTGCTTATTTGATTACATCCTTCTTTAATCCCTCTTGGCCTGTAAAGATAAATAATAAACAGCAACAAAGAAAGCTTCAAAATGACTGAATGGCCTATCAGGGTGCATTTTTACATTTAAAGGTATAGTGATAAGGACGACAAAGTAAGGCCAAACTTTAGATTGCCCCATTAGCTCAGCACAGATTGCTCCTTGAACTGCCTTGGAGTAATCCTTTCCACATTATTATAATTTTCTACATGCACTGATCCAGGGGCGCATGGTCCTCAATGAGCAAGGGCTTAACCTATCTAGCGTGTTATATGCCCACTACCACTGTAGTACTTGAGCAACTCCAACTATTCATGGATGTAGCCTCAGAACACCTCTGTGCAGGAGGGATGTATCATTATCCCTATTTTATAAGTAGAAAAAAAATGGTTATTAATCTTATAACTGTTCGAGATGTGTTGCTCATGTCCATTTCAGTTAAGTGTGTGTGCACCATAGCAGGAAGATTTTTCCCCTAGCAGTATCCGTCAGGGTCAGCCTGGGCATACCCTGGAGTTGCGCCTTCATGGCGTTCAATATAGGACCTTGCTGACCCGCCACCCCCACAGTTCCTTCTTGCCGGCTACTCCGACAGAGATGCAGGAGGGTGGGTATTGGAATGGACATGAGCAACACATCATGAAGAACAACAGTTACGAGAATCTTAATAACTTGCTCATGTCAATTCCAATTAGGTGATTTGCAACCCTAAGTTTTGGAGGAGGAATCAGAGCTTAAAATGTTCACAGACTGAAGTACTGCTCTACCAAAAGCTGCATTGTCTCTGGCCTGCCGGGTAATGGCATAATACGATGTTAATGTATGAATGGAGGACCACGTTGCCACTCTGGAATGCTGCCAACGAAGACTGTGCCCTGGTGGCGTGCACTATGAGTGGAGGGGCAGGTACCTTCACCAGGTCACAGCATCCCCAGATGCAGGATGTGATCCATGATGAAATCCTTTGGGAGGAGACTGGGAGCCCTTTCATTCTGTCCGCTACCACGTTAAGCAACTGAATGGACTTCTGCAACAGTTTGATTCACTCGATGTAAAAGGCTAACATCCAGTGAATACCTAGTGAGTGAAGCCTTTGTTCCCTGCAATTTGCCTGCGGGTTAGCGTAGAAAAATGAACAAAATACATCCTGGTTGACATGAAACTGGGAGACAAACTTAGGGAGGAACGCTGGATGCAGTCTGAACTGAACCTTGTCCTTGTAGAACACAGTGTAGGGAGCCTCCGATGTTAGGACTTTGAGCTCAGATACCCTCTTGGCTGAGGTTATAGCTGCCAGAAACACCACCTTGTATGAGAGATAGAGCAGAGAGCATGTTGCCAGCAGTTCGAAGGGTGGCCCCGTCAGTCTGGAAAGGGCCAGATTGAGGTCCCAGGCTGGGACTGGCTCTTGGACATGTGGATATAGCCTGTTGATACCTTTCAGGAAATGGCTGACCATAGGGTTGGCAAAGACTGACCGGGCCCCTGCACCTGGATGGAAGGCAGAGATGGCAGCCAAGTGAATCTTTACTGATGACATGGACAGTCCCTGCTGCTTAAGATAAAGATAGTCCAGTATAAGGGGTATGGACACAAGCATCAGAGATGGACAGTGTTGCACTGACCAGATTGAAAACCTCTTCCATTTGTCCAGATAGGTAGCCCTGGTGGAGGGTTTCCTACTGCCAAGGAGGACTTGTTTGATTGAGTCCGAACAGGAGAGCTCCATTGGGTTCGGCTAGGGAGCTTCCACACCATGAGGTGCAATGACTTAGGGTTCGGGTGCCAGGGATGGTGGTGATCCTGAGTTAACAAGTCTGGGAAGAGCGGTAAGATGACTGGGGCTTCCATGGACATTTCTAGTAGAGATCTGTACCAGTGCTGGCAGGGCCAGGCTGGGGCTATTAATATCACTGAAGCGTCTTCCCTCCAGACTTTGAGGAGCACCTTATGAATGAGAAGGATGGGAGGGAACGCATATAGGAGGAGGTGTCCCCCCCATGGGAGGAGGAAAACATCCAAGATGGATCCTGAGTTGTGATTCAGGAAGGAGCAAAACTGCTAACCCTTCCCATTGTGTCTCACAGTGATCTGGTCTTTCCGGGAAAACTCCACCATTGGAAGACAGAGTTTGCGACGTCCAGGCACAGGGACCACTCGTGGCCATGGAACGACCTGCTGAGATAGTCTGCCAACTTGTTCTGTACTCCAGGGAGGTCTGATGCAGGTGTATGGAATAAGCTAGACAAAAGTCCCACAGCAGGAGGGCTTCCTGGCACAGGGGAGAGGATCATGCCCCCCCTCTGCTTGTTGATATAAAACCGTCACTGTGGTGGTGTCTGTCATGACTGATACACATCTCCCTGCGAAGTGCACTGGGAAAGTCTGGCAAGCTAGGTGCACCACTTTCAGCTCTCTGACCAGACCACAGGCCTTGTGTCCTGAGGGGTCTCAGATGTGTGCCCCAACCCAAGGCTCTTGCTTCCATCACTAGCGAGAGGGACGGCTGAGGACTGGTGAAGGGGATCCCTGTGCATATTACCTGCAGATTGAGCCACCACAGGAGGAAGTTGAGGACTGGACAGGGCAAAATCACAACCCTGTCCAAACTGTCCAGAACTGGCTGATACACCAAGTATACCGAGTCTGAGCTTGGCATGTTGCTCCACATAGGTACAAGTGGCCATGTATCCCAGGAGTTTCAGGCAATTCCTTTCTGTAGTGGTGGGAAACTGCCTGAGACTTCTTCCAGGGTCTGGAACCATGATTCCAGGAGGTATGCCCTGGCCTGTGTATAGTCCAGTACTGCCCTATAAATTCTATCCACTGAAGATTTCCAGCATTGATTTCCCCACATTCAGGAGAAGGCCCAGTTCATCAAACATTGTTCTTATGAAGTCAACTTGTGCCTCTACTTGAGCCATGGCACAGCCCTTGATCAGCCAGTTGTAGAGGTAGGGGAACACCTGTACCTGCCGCCTATGCAGAAACGTGGCCACAACTAGCTGAATGGGAGGACAGTGAACTGGTAATGGCTGTGGTCGACCACAAACCTGAGGTATCTTCTGTGGGACAGAGTGATTGCTATGAGAAAGTATGCATCAAGGACGGCATACCAGTCCCCTGAATCCACAGAAGGGATGATGGAGGCAAAAGAGACCCTGCGGAACTTCAGTTTCTTCATGAACTTGTTTTGGTATTAGGGAATACCATGAACAAAAGCCCTCGCCCTTCAGCTCCTGAGGAATCTCTTCCACTGCCCCCCAGCGATAGGAGCAAGTGAACCTCCTGTATGAGGATTTGCTAGCGACAAGGATCCCTGAAGAGGGATGGGGAAGTGAGGTGAAAGGGCAGGAAGACAGACGATTGCAGTGAGTATCCTCTCTCTACCATGCAGAGCACCTAGTGGTCTACTGTAATATGGGCTCATGCAGGGTAGGAAGGGGATAGTTGGGACGAAACAGTAAGGTGAGGTGGATCCAGTGGAGTTACTGGTGTGCTGTCCTCAAGAGCGCCTTCAAAAGGCCTGCTTCAGACCTGAAGCTTAGTCTTAGACTGGCCAGAGCCTTGGATCGAGGAAGAGTGTGGCCTCTTCCTGCCACTTCTATTCCTCCTCCAGGCGTTAACTTCTACTATATACACTGAAAAGTGAACACTGCCAAGGTAGCACTTGCCAAGTCAAAAGCAACGAGGCATTCCAGCTAGCTGGCACTGGTGGTAAGAAGGAACTGAGGGGGTGACAGGTCATCAGAGCTCCATATTGAGTGCCATGTAGGTGCAACTTCAGGGGACACCCGGGCTGACCTGACAGATACTCCTAGGGGAAAAATATTCCTGCTGCTGTGCACACAGTGCATGCACACCTAACTGGAATTGGCATGAGCAATCACTTGAAGAAGAAACAAAGGAAATAAGTGAATTTCCCAAGCTAACAAATGAAGACTGTGGCAGAGGCAGGACTAGAACCCAGATCTCCTTGATACGTAGTTTAATATAGCACCACAAGATAATCCAGTTCCCCTTACTATTCATTCTTCTGCAGCACCTTTTTTCCCCCTCTACTTGCACAGGTGCTCAGTGGAAGACTATAAACCTACTGCTTGGAAAACAGAGAGGAGAAGCGACAAGAAGGAAGCATTCCACACACTGCTCTAGGATCAGGGAAGTTTTCTGACATATGTTTTTGCCCATTGTAACAAAGTTCCTCCTCTACCTTGGTGGGTCCTGCGCTTATTGGCAGATTTGCTCACCTCACAGATTCACCCTGTGGGTCAGGAAACAGCCCAGAGACCTTCCCATGTGGTAGAAGCCACAGTCCAGGTCCTGTGTATGAACAGGATTTGTGAGGTTTGGGGGGAACCCAGGCCCACCCTCTACTCCAGGTTCCAGCCCAGGGCCCTGTGGACTGCAGTTGTCTAGAGTGCCTCCCAGTACAGTTGCACAACAGCTACAACTCTCTGGGCTACTTCCCCCTGGCCTCCTCCCAACACCTTCTTTATCCTCACCACCAGACCATCTCCTGATGTCTGATAACACTTGTACTTCTCAGTCCTCCAGCAGTATGCCTACTCACTCTCAGCTTGCACATTTCTTGTTTCCAGTTGCACACACGCACGCACACACACTTCTCTTCCTCTCCTCTGGCTCCCTTTGGCTGACTGGAGTGAGCCTTTTTATGGCATCAGAGGGGCCTTAATTAGAGTCAGGTGCTTAATAGCCTCACCTAACTCTTAGGAGGTTAATTGGAGTCAGGTGTTCTCATTAGTCTGGAGCAGTCCCTGCTCTGGTTACTCAGGGAACAGAAAACTGCTTATCCAGTGGCCAGTATATCTCCCTTCTACTACTCTGCTGTTCACAACTGGCCTGGGTCTATCACACCATGAAAACCTGTTTTGTTTGATCTCTGGTTAGAAACATTATCTCTGAGGATGAGCCCTGACAGACTATGTCTGTGTTATTGTTTCTACCCAGTAGAGCCAACTGAGAATTTTCAACATCTTTGGGGGGAGGGAGAACTGAGAACAATTTATCAAAAACTGGACAATTTTTCAAAAAAGCCCCTATTTTTGGACTGTCTACTGCTGAGTCAACCTATCAGCCTTCATGTAAGCCTCAAGTCTCAAAGGAAAACAGGCATGTGCCTTTGACATTTACAAGAAACATGTGGGGAGGGCTAGCTCAGTGGTTTGAGCATTGACCTGCTAAACCCAGGGTTTGTGAGTTCAATTCTTGAGGGGGTTATTTAGGGATCTGGGGTAAAAATCTGTCTGGGGATTGGTCCTGCTTTGAACAGGGGTTGGACTAGATGACCTCCTGAGGTTCCTTCCAACCCTAATATTCTAAGAATTCAAACTAAAGTAGGTATTTTATTTGGGAAAGAAACACCCAAAAGCCAAAAAACTTTTGCCTGCCTCTGAGTCCTGGAGAAAGCAGAGCTCTTTCGCAATAGATTTAGTCTCTGCAGAGATGGGTCTGAGCCCTACAGCTTGATCCAGCTCCTCAAAGTGAGAGCTGTTTGGATTCAGGGTTCCAGTTTAGGACTATTGGAGAGTAATGCCAGAGACATGAAGGTTGGATTAAGCTTCCTCAAAGATCATAGAGAGTTTGGAGCTGGGATTCAGATCCAGACTTCCAGGTGACACTCATCACTCACTCTTGCATGCACTCACCCACCCACCATTTACTCTAGGAGATATAAATCAAATTAACATCAGCCAGGTGTACAGCTCCCTGCATTGCCCCAGAGATTCAAGTCCAGGAAAGACTTGGAAAATTGCGAGCTCCCACATCATGAATATTCAGGGCCAAATCCAGTTCATTGGTTATAACCCAGAAGCTACTTTCCCTATCATTTTCATTTATGTTGTTTTGGAGGGAAGATACCATAGACAAATTTAGAATAGTAGCACATCAGTAATGTGAGACTGGTTTAAACTGCACATGCTCAGAAGGTTCTCAAATCAAGCCAATGCATATAAGCCAGTCCTGTAGCTTGGACAGGGCAGTAAACCCTAATTTCATTAGGAGCAAAAATTAACTGCAAAAGGAGATTAAAAGATATGACTAGAACTGGTCATAAATTTTCCAACAGGACATTTTTTCATCAGAAACTGTCATTTGGTCAAAATCAAAACTTTCCACAGGAAAATGATTATTTGTACAAAATTTCATTTTGAAATATATCAGTGACATTTTCAGAACATATGTTACAATATTTGGTTCAAAATGACTTTTATTTTGATTTTTTTGTTTAAAAAGTTAAAATAAAAATGAAATGTTTGATTTTATCAAAACAGACTATTTTGATTGACTTGAAACTTTTTTTTTTTTAAATAAAATTCCATTTTCTGGAGATTTTTGAATTTCTTGATTTCATTCCTATTTGGAATGGAAACAAATTTTGAAATCTTGAAATTTTTCACGTAATGGAAATTCTGGTTCCTGTACAATGCTAATTATGACAATAACCATCTAAGGAAGAAGGAGCTTAGTCTAAAAGAAAATCAGTGCTGAAGGTGCTTGCAAGAGCTCTGCTTTAGAATTACCTCTTGGAACCAATAGGCCCCATTCTGCAAATGAACAAGCAACACAACGAGAGTTTCCACAAGAGACATGTTAAATTTACAATAGGGTGGACAGGCAATAAATGGACACTGGTTAGTGTGGGACTTCAGGACTGACCCCTAACTTGTGTGACAGTCCATGATTATTGTTCAGTCCAGATTTCCAGATGCTAACAGAGTGCCACAGATTTCTGTTAATGGAACAGAGTTAAGAATTTATATTATGAGTTAGCTCTGTACTGTGCAATCCCTCACCTAATAACAAAGTTAAGCATTGTAGAAGGGAAACCTCAAAATTTTTCAACTATTGGTATTTCTAGCTATAGATTCAAACAAGTAATGAGTAATATATTCAGATCTCTCTCCAGTCTGCATCCACCTCCGCTTCTTTCTTGGAAAAAGATATTTAGTGTACATTCAGTATGAGGCAAACTCTGCTCTCAGTTACCCTAGCCTACACTGTACCCTAGCCTATGCTGGCTTTCCTAGAGTTACTCCAGATTTACATTGTTGTAACTGGAAGCTAACTCTGGCTCTATCTTGTAATTCTAAATGGGATCTTAGAAAGCACAGTTTATTCTTTCTCTGGCAATCAGGAGAAATGAAAATACACTCCTCACGTGGGCCATCTGCCAGGAAAGGGATCCAAGAAAAGCCTTATTTTCACTTTGGCACTGGGTGCTGGGGTAACTTGGAGAAGGCAGCCATTTGTTACAAAGCCTGGATCAATCAACATGCTATGATTTTGAGGAACAGGATCACTTTAGTCAAGGCCTACTCTCTTGGGCAGTGGGTATCAAAGGCAGGAGAAGGCTCAGCCTCCCAAACTGCCTGTGTGGCCCACCGTACTCTGCTGTGGCTCTTGGCTGGGGCCCGGGTCAGTGGCACCAGAAGTGGAAGAGTCAGAGGGCCACAGCCCTTCCTTCCCACTTTTTGAAAGTGGACAGGCCGGCTGCCTGTCCCGTTCACTTTTTGTCAGGAAGGACTCTTCCCCCCCCCCAAGGCCCCACCTCCAGCCAGACCAGAATGGAGCCCAGCTGAGGAATTGCAGCGGACTCTCCACCTGCCCAGGATGCGGGCGGGCTGGGGGCTGCTCAGGCCCCCAGCACCGTGGGCAGGTGGAGGGTCTGCTGCACCTCCCACAGCTGTCCGCTTGGCTCTTATCATGGCTGGGCTGCGGCTCCGAGCCCTCCCCAGACCCCAGCTGGAGCTGGGTCAGGGAGAACTGCACGGGCAGCTGTGGAGAGCCTGGGTCCCTCCACCTGCCCTGGTCGAGGGACCTAGGACACAGGCAGGGAGCTGCCTTTGCCTCCATGGTGGTGGCCCCCCACCACCACTTTGAGGAGGGCTCTGGGGCCCTTGCTCTGGGCTCAGGCTGGGGGGGGCTAGCCTGCAGCCAGGCACTGTAGGAGTTATGTAACTTGTAGGATACTGTGTTCCAAAACTGTTGGAAGTGAAAGCTGTCACCTGATGCAGGGAAGTCTCAGAGCTGACTCAATCAACACCAAAAACAATCGACATCTGTGGATCCAGCCCAAGCCCCGTGTTGACTATCTGGACCAGATGCAGGCTTTAGCATTTACAAAAAAGACAAAAGAACCCCAAGAAAAGTCTCTGAATAGGGCACCTCGTGGCTAAGAGACAATAGTCTGTATAGGAGAAGGTGAAGGAGCACGTTATGGAGGAGAAACTCTGCCAGCGGATGTGCCTCATGAAAGGTGAATCCCAGCTTTCTGGACCGGACAAGCGCTGTAAGGACTGACCATTGGCTTGGAAATACTTTATTAGACAGGAAATAGCTTATTAATAAGTATAGGCTATAGATTATGTTCTTTATTTTTCTTCTACATGTAACCTTATGTTTCGAAACCCTTGCTTTTATATGAATCTCTATTTCATGCTCTGTTAAATAAACTTCAATTTGGTTTTACTCTAGACATGTCTAAGCGCCTTGTGCTAAGGATGGTGTTGAACAGAGGTGAAACTGGTCAACTGGGGTGCACTACTTCCACAGAGGCTGTGGATTGGGGAGCGTCCAGAAGACAAGGGACTGAGGGCACTTAAGTGTAACAAAGTAGGTGTGTAAATTGCAAGGCTGAACTGGGAAAGAATGGGGCTTGTGGACCCTGGAGCGGAGTGTTGTCTTATCAGCAGCCAGTAGTTGGGGAGTTTTCTTTGGTGGGCACAGACAAGAATCCCTGTTGCTATGAGCAGGCAGTAGTAATGATTCACCCTGGATACCTCAGTTTACTCTCACAAGTGTCACAATCACCCTCCAGGTTCAGGAGCGGCGCCAGGGTTTTTGGCGCCCTAGGCGGCGGTCCTTCCACACTTCCGGTTGTTGGTGGCAATTCTGTGGCGGGGGGGTCCTTCTGCGCTCCTGGTCTTCGGGGCAGTTCAGTGGCGGGTCCCAGAGCTAGTGCAGGACCCGATGCAGAATTGCCGCAGAAGACCCGGAGCGTGGAAGGACCCCCCGCCGCCGAATTGCTGCCAAGGGTGGCAAAATGCTGCCCCCCCCCCCAATCATGGTGCCCTAGGCGACCGCTGAGGTCGCCTAAATGGAAGCGCCGGCCCTGTCCAGGTGCTTATAACAGAAGCTGTGTTGTTACATTCCCAGGAATGGTAATGTCTGTTTGGGACACTATATTTCCACTATCTTGGCCTTGCAGAGAGCAATTCTCTTACTGCAGTGCATTACAAGATGGGTGTGGGATTGTGTCGGACATGAAATTTGGAACACTAAAGCAAGTTCATTCCCAGACAAACCCTTAACTATTTTTCTGATCATAAGGAAAAGGAGCGTAGATACGCTTTCGCCTTCCTTCCACTCACCTGAGAGCTCAAGGCGACACTGCTAAAGAAGCAAGCTACTTGACAATGGGGATCCCTGCTAGCCAGGAATTCCCGTTTTAGGATCTGACTAAGGCAAGGCAGCTGTTGCTTTGCTGTTTGACCCCTTTGACTCTTTTCCTGACTGTCAATTCTTATTTACTCCATAACTTTCAAAGATTGAAGTTTTCCTGGGGAAAAGTTATCTGTGTCTTTGAATGCACTATCATAATGTCTAACTCAGACATTCCCTTTGTTCCCAAGGTCAGGAATCTTGGATTAAGCCCTGACTCTGAACTTTCTTTTCCCTCCTCCATTTCCCTTATCTGTAGATCTGTCTATCACTGCCTCCCTCCAGCATTGCAAGAATTCTTCCTAGTCTTGGCCTTGACTCCACTGTGATACTTATTCATTCCCCTCCCTCACGGTCTTTCTAAATCCCTAATCTTCTCTAAATTTCAGGGGTCCAGAAAGTCATGGCCCACGGTAATTTCTTGGTCCAGAAAGCGGGATAATTTTCAGGGGAGTCCTGTCTACCTCAACGTCCACTTCAATATTGCCCACCAGGTATTCATGGAATTCTTCAAGCATGGGCTCCAGTCAACCTTGGATAACCTTATATGTTCACCTACATGTTCATTCTGCTCCAAATGATTTAAGGGATTAGCAGCTAAGGGGAGAAGTTGGCTGTTTAAAAACAAACACCTCTGCTTTACTTAGAGATTTGAGTGCAGTTAATGGGAACAACAGTGTCAATGAGGGCCTGAGTACGGCTACTTGTCAAAGCCCTGTGCAAGAGCACACAGAAGAAAAACCATTACCCACTTACAATTCCCTGGTGTGCTTTTCCCTTAAAATATTGTTCAATGTGAAAGTTTCTAGTATACCAAGCTTTGTTCAGCCCATGGAAACACAGCTGAGTTTCTTTCCCAGAGGAAACTGTAGACCCTGATTGCTCTGTACAAATAATTTATTTTACTAATGAATGCTACATCCATCAGGATTCCACCTCCTCCTCCTTCCCCCACAAACTTGTTTTTACCAAGTACTCTTAAAGAGTTGTAAAGTTAAAGGCATGACCCCCTCTCCCCTTAAAATAATCAAGGGGCTTAGGGACATGAGTATGTATGCAACTGGCTGATTCATTGACAGTGATGCCTTAAGACAGGTAATGAAAAGAAAATCATTGTCCCGCTGAATAATTAGTGGCATGTTCATGAGAATATCCAGGCAGAAACCATGTTCATCTATTTGGCAGGGACACAAAACAAGCTTTTTTACTAGTACAGTTCTGCACTATTACATATCCCAGATCAGGGAGCGAAGTCTATAAATCAGAATAGATGTGCTCCTCTTTGCTGAAGGAAGCCAACAACTGTCTCCTGAGATGGAGGACACACCAAGTGCTCCAGAATGGGATGGCTACCCGGGCCTACAAAGATATGACAATTTGAGGGAAGCAATACTCTCACCCTTTAAATTTATCGCAATATGAAGGTTAGGAAACACAGATCTCAATCAAGCAACTTTTTCTCTGCTGCTGGTGTTACCATCCATTACAAAACAGAACCATTGACATTATATTGAAGGATAAAATGGTGATTTGCAAATATCTTCGATTTTTCAATGTTCCCTCAAATACATAAAGTTATCAGATAAAATCCTGTTCCTACTGAAGTCATTGACAAAACTCTAAGTGACTTCTATGGGGCCAGGAATTCACCCCAGATCTCCACAGTGTGCTTCTGTTCATGCGAAGCATTGATCCTTATCACAGCTCAGTGCTGCATCCAGCTTCCCTCTACAGAATTGTTCCATTTTCATGACAAACTTGGAATCTAGGAGTCTATCTGTCAATGTTATGCACTACTTACCCCATAAGAAAAGGTTTTACAATGCTAATATTCATAGAAATGTTTATATAAATTTATCTCAAACTTCAAGGAAAATAGTTTTGTCTGGATTTAAATATTCCCCTGACATGCTTGCAACACAAAACACCATGGCGTGGTGTTAGTGCATGAAAACCAGATAACAAAACTTACTACAAACAAAAAAACTGACTATTTTAATTGGCCAAACTGAATGAAATTCATAAAATAGTTAACCATATGTAGTCAAAGGCAAACTAGATTTAAAAAAAAATTCTTCATATTTTAGAATCTAAAGTGTTGTGGGGGCAAGGAAGTATGTACTTTGTATGCACACATATACATACACTTCCCTCCTCATAGAGTGAGTCCTCAGCCCTTCATGCAGTGTGTGCAATTCCAAAGTTTGTGTGTGTGTGTGTGTGTTTGTGTCCCTAGACCGTGTTACAGTTAAGGTACAGCCACACTTATGACGGCATGTAGAGTGCAGACATTGCACACCTAAGTATAAATAGCAGTGTAGATTATGAGGAATGGCTTATGAGCCTTTCCCAGCTGCTGCCTCCCACTGGAACCTTTCATTGCTGCGTGTAGCTACTCACTATAGAGAGAAGTGTGGGGAGTGCCTGCCTTTCACTGCAGCACATAACTACATGTACCCTACATGCTGCTGCAAGGGAACACAAAACATTACAGTAGACTGGCAGCTCAACGGTCTCCTCTCAATTCTTCTGCAGCAACAGTCAAACTCTCACACCAAGTGGTAACATCCAGCCTCTGGCTCAAATGAGATAGGGAGCGCATTGTCTGGATCCAAATGGAAGAGCAATATTTGGGTACGTCTACACTGCACCTGGAAGGCATCATTCCCAGCGCTGGTAGCTCAAGCTAGCACACCAAAAATAGTGGTGTGGCTGCAGTGCACAGGCAGTGGCTTTGGCTAGGCCCTCAAATACATACCTAGGATCTCAGACGGGATGTTACTTGGGCACAGCTAGCTTTATTGTATGGCCCTAGAGCAGAAAGAGGGTCCTGGGTCAGGGAAGAGGAAGTTGAGGAAGTGGTGCTGCTGGGACCCAGGCAGAGAAGTCCTGGGGAAGCAGGAGGCAGAAAAGTGTCGCTGCTGGGTCAAGGCAGTAACAGGAAATGGATGGGAATTCCCTTATCTCAGGGGTGATCAGAGGGTAAGTGAGGTCTCCATCTGAGCATTGGGAGGAAGGTGAGCATTGTATGCATTGAAATTGCTTTTCAACTTTTCAACCTGAAATTATCGCACACACAGAGGCAGAGGAATAGAGGTGAGTTAAAGAGTAAAAAGACATAAACATCTCTGACTGATTTCTTGAGGTTGGCAATACTGTGAAATGCAAGCATGCAGGTTACACTAACCACCCCAAAAGAGTCAGGAGAGAAATGTAAGCCCCTCCTCCTGTCTCATCCTCCATGCCACCTCAACCTCTAGAGCTCCCCCTGCAAAGCCTGGTGCCCTAAGAGAATGATATTTTTTTTATGTCTTCTGCAACGACAGGAAGTTACAGAGTGTGGAAAGTGCTGTACCTTGGGGCAACATGAGCTAATAGATCTCAAAAGGGTTTTCAGCTGTTCTTTAACTATGAGCTTCTTAGGCCTCCCAACCCCCACTGCTCCCCCACCAGAATATGGCACAAGCCATATTCACCGAAACTAAGCATTCTCCTGTTGGTCGAAGAGCCCAGAGGGACATTTTCTCTTTAACTCCTGCATGACACAGATACTCTCCAGTGTTGGGTTGAGCAGGGAAGTCTGCTCCAACAAGGTAGGTAAGTTTTAAAGAGGAACACACTGGCTCACAGAGGTAAAATGACTAGCCCCAGAATGGGCCAGTGGCAAAGATGGGACTAAAACCCAGCAGGCTGCCATTGAGATCAATACAGTATGAAGAAGACCAGTATGCTAATTTTAGTTTTGGTAACAACTAAGCAAGTTTGCAATTACTATAATGCCCACCATCAAAGGTCACATAAGATCTCTAAGCAATGATTAGTTTATTCATGAATATGCAATGTGTTACCATGGAAACCCATTCTGTTCTTATGACATTTGCAGTGTGAATGCAGTATTGCCAATGCCAAGCATTTAAATATCATGAGTCAGGCCACCAAAGCCATGAACATGGCCTAAAAAATCACAAGATTTTAAAAAGTTACATGTTTCAGCTTCTGGTTTCTGAATCTTTAGGATGCACTTGGCTCATGTTTTCACACTTTTCTCTGCAACAGTGAGAGCTAGGAACTTATTGTTTTCCTTTAAATGACAGCTGAGATTCTTACAGAATTGTAGCAGTTTGGAGTTGAGGCTTAAAGAAAAACTCCAGATTTTGCACGAAGACTCACAATGAAATTGCAAGTATCAAAGGGGTAGCTGTGTTAGTATGGATCTGTAAAAGCAGCAAAGAGTCCTGTGGCACCTTATAGACTAACAGACATTTTGGAGCATGAGCTTTCTTGGGTGAATACCCACTTCGTCGGATGCATGTAGTGGAAATTTCCAGGGGCAAGTATATATATGCAAGCAAGCTAGAGATAATGAGGTTAGTTCAATCAGGGAGGATGAGGCCCTGTTCTAGCAGTTGAGGTGTGAAAACCAAGGGAGGAGAAACTGGTTTTGTAGTTGGCACGCCATTCACAGTCTTTGTTTAATCCTGAGTAAATTGAGTAATGAAGTTGCAGGAATTGGCAACACTGAGCATCACTTAAAGTGTATGTACTGCTGTCTCAATAGACTAGCCTGTAAATTCAGAACTGTAATGATTTCAGAGAGAACTAGACAAACGTTCCCTGATTTTCTAGAGTTCAAGAGAACACAGGAGAGAATTTGAATGAGGTGGCCCTTTTGTTTCTAAGATCAAAGGTTATAATGTCATGCATTTCTGAGCTTCTATTCTTTAAACCCAACTGGGAAAGCCTGACCCCCATCTTCATTCTCGGACTCTGAAGTCCAGAGCTATCCAAGAAAAAACAAGGGGATATTTTTAGACTGTTTACAAAGAAAGAACTGTATTCTTTTTAATGTATCTTCCTTCCAATTGTAATGAATAGAGCTAGTGCAAATCACTGCATTCCTATAGTTATGTAGAAAGAACACTGCTCATCTCATAAATAGATGTGGTATTTTGCCTGCATTGGTGCTGGCATTCTGGAGAGAACCAGAATGAAAAGGGTGCCTGGGAATACACTATAGCAAGACCAGAGTCACACACCTGGAGAACACTCGGTCCTCCAGGGTTTTCAGCTCCCAAACACCTCTTTCTTATTCCCCTCTTGTTTTAGGAGCCTCAAACTTCTTCTGTGATAGCAATTCAAGGTTAGTATTTCAGCACTGTGAACTTCCTTAGATGCCTTCCTTGTAAGTCTCCCTACACTGTGTCCAGGGGTGGCTCCAGGCACCAGCCCTCCAAGCACGTGCCTGGAGCGGCAAGCTGTGGGGGGGCGCTCTGCTGCTGGTCCCGTGGCTTTGGTGGACCTCCCGCAGGCGTGCCTGTGGAGGGTTCGCTGGTCCCATGGGACCAGCGGTCCCTCCGTGCTTGGGGCAGCAAAATGTCTAGAGCCGCCCCTGGCTGTGTCCCATTATTTTGCATGAGACAAACAAGAGCTCTCCCTAAATTCTTCTTCTTGAGGATGCTGGCTGCCCCTTCTGGACTCTGCCCTGTGCAGGCCAGATCCTCCATGTGAGGGAGAAGGATTGCTCTGGCAACGACTGTTCACGGTGGCATAAATGTCAATGCATTTTACTTTGGTGATTGCTTTTCTCATTTTTCTTCACTGAGTAGGGCCCCAAGTGGCAGAGAAGCAGTTACTGATTTTCATCCTAATTTAAAAGAAAAATGTACCTCACCATCTCTGTTCCTAGCCCCAGCTCTTTGGCCACCAGTGCTCACTGCTTCCATGCTTGCCAAGCAATGCTCCTCTGGGCTCCTCTGCAGTATGTGTTTTGCCATTTTTCTCTGCCAAAATCAGACACATCCCTGAGACCCACCCTGCTCTTCAACTAGGAGACAGAGCCAACACCACTGATTGTTTGTTTGGGCTGTTGCACAGTAAGGGACAAAGTAGTGAAGTTGTGTGAATTTCCCTTGTCTAATGCCAATTGGAAAATACTGACCACAATTCCTCTTTCACAATCAGCATTTTAAAAATATTTCCAGGCTAATTACTTTCTCACAGTCCAGCATCTTGTGTAAGCGATTGTCAATTCTTGAAGGTCACGTGGGTCAGAATGAGTCAACATAGGATGTATCATCCCAAAGTGAGAAATTGCTCATAGCTGCATATTTGGAAACAATCCCAGTTGAATTGAGACCAGGTGTGTGATCAGATTGTACAATACAGCCAGAGAGAGGAGGCGTCAGGGTCACCAGAAGCTGCTAACCAGATGATGTCACTGTATGAAACTAATAAGAGTTTTTGGGGTGCTCGCAGTCTCTGAAAATAAGGACTACTAGAGGTAGGTTGGAGCTGGAATGTTCTAACTCAGTCTGGATCTGAACTTCAGGGACATTGGGTTTCAGTGGATTGGCCCACTTCTTGCAGGCTGTTCAGAAATGTATGGAGATGTTCTGGAAAAAGACCAGTGCCCCAGTGGAGAAACCAGTTCTCTTTGTTTACGTAACATTTAAAGAGGAAAACCATCTTTGTGTAGTTCGTCAAGAAGTACCAGTGTATCTTCTGCATGGGGATTCCTGTTAGCCAGGGCAGGATTCTTCATAAACAACCAAGGGATGGGCTGTGCAGCCAACTCATTATACTGTTCCTTGAGACAGAAGCAAATCATATCCTGGTTAAAGTTTATTATGGACTGCAGCAGGAGTACCGTTCAGGTAAGTGTATGGACTCCATGACTAACTCACAAGGGTATGACTCCTGAGTGATGCTGTTTGAGGGCTGATATGTGTATTTCAAAGTATATTTCTTAGGTGCTACACAGACAGCTTATACTACAGTGTGCATGGGAAAGCTCCTTGGATGGTCCTCTCCCCTAGTACATCAACACAGCAGGGGACAGGAGTCAGCTCTCAGAGCACAATTTATCGATCTGTTCACAACTTCCACTCCATAAGATTTTGCAGCACTGTTTATACATGAGTGTCCCACAGACCATACAATATCAATGCCCAGCTCTAATCTCCATAGCAAACTAGGAAAACCATTCACTAATTCTCTGCAGAAATCAGAGTTCAGGTCTTTATTGGCACAACCCCAGCAAGTGTGAATTGCTGCTCACCTGGCACAACTGTTTCCCTCCATGTCCTTCTTAACCACACGCTAATATTTAATGCCACTTAACATCACCATCTAACAGCCAGTGATATTCATTGCATCTAATATTTATCTAGATATTCTGGTTATCCAATTCACACTTCTATCTAAACTTGGAGAAGAGCTGTCAAGAGAATTGAAGGACTCTTATTTTGGTACAGATCACCAGGGCCTGAACTGAGGGAAAGCCAGGAGGAAAGGATGCCCTGTCAAAATTTAAATATCTAATCTACTGTAACTTCATTTTAAAACCAGACCACCTTTCCTCCTAGTTGGAGCCCTGATGGTATGATAAAGTGAGTGTGGGGAGGAAGGATAGATATAGCAGGCTTCCCATCAAGGATAGTTAGATTCTGTTTAAACAACAGTAGATGAAAAAAGGATCTTCTTATTTTTCGTCCTCTTGTAAACTATTCAGATTCAGACAGATCTAGATACTCTTGCTTATTACCCGTATGGATGTCATTAACACCTCATGAGCTTACGCTGCTGATTTGTAAGGGGACCAGATACAGCACTATGAAAACTTAGCTTGTATCATGTCATAAATCAAACTGAGCCCTCATGGAAAAATCAAGACAAAAATTACTTTCCAAGCCATCTATTTGCCTTAGCATGTGGGGAATGTAGAGGAAAGAAATGTAATGTGGCCTAAGGCATATTTTACTGCTTAGATTTACATGCTGCCAAAGTGTGTTTTTTTTTTTTTGTTTTTTTTTTGAGGGGGTAAAGGAGGGAGGGAAGATTGTCACGTTTCTGGGTGGTTATTCCAGTACAGAGATAGTATATAATAGCTGTCAGGGCAAAGAGAGCTTAAGTCAAATCCCACTGGAAACAATGGAAAGTCTGCCATTGACCGTACAGGGCTTTGGAATGAGTCCCTGGTGTGGTGGATAGGTATCATTTTTCCTAAACTTAGATCAAAATTAATGGAAAATGAAGTGACATGAGGCACAACTTTCACCTCCTGCTAGTCCAGGAGGAGTTTGAGTGGAACCCTCAACCAGGACCAAATGATTTATACGAGAAGGAGCAAACCTTGAATATTCTGTTAAAACTTCACTCTTGAGCCCTTCATTCCACAGGTTGGTTCAACTGGCACAACAAAGTGATTTATGGTGAAGGCTTTGGCTTTTCCTCCCCTCGCAAGCTCTCACTGTAGTTTACATTATGGACCAGAATAGTAACAAATATTTGAAACTGCAACTATTTGTAGGAGTTTCTCCTTCTTCAAACATGATCTGAATCTCACATTGCATGGAGGGGAGCCAGGAGAGAATGCCGCACTAAATGAAGTGGTGCTCGGAGGGTGCTAAATAAATGTAATTTTTCATATCCTGTTAGCTTTTCATATATTATTACTATCAGTTGAAAACCCCTCCACATGGCTGTATTTCTTATAACTCATTCTTTTCTCAAAACAGTGCAATCGAGTAAGGGTTGAAGGTTCTTTTCCCCACAGTTACAAAAGAAGGCATAACATATGGAGTGGGTCACTGTCATCTATAATGCTAAGTGTATAATACAGATCACAACCAACCAACTAGAGTAAGAGGAAGTCTGACCCACATTTATAACAGTATTTACAGGACAGAAGTTTCTTTGAATCACTGGGAGCAAAAGCCACTTCCAAGGGATAAGAATGTTATTTTGTTGGGGGGAGGGATAGGGGGGAGGAACCCACTACTTTTTAACCCTTTGTTAAACCAATCATTCCAAACAAGAAGAAGAGCATTGATTAGTTCCCCTGATTTCTTCCCTGAGAAGATTTATCACAACATAGTTTTAAATGGAGAACATTTATGATAATATTATGCAGGAGAGTTCTGGCTGTTTTTTGTACTCTCAGCATTGGTTTAACAAGTCATTAATGAGAGGGACTAATAATACCTGAGGCATGACCAAGGTTAGTTATGATAGCTTACCAGTATCTTTACATTGCACTGAGTATAGGGAAATAACACTATGAACCATTCTTTGACAGGGTGAGAAATGTATTAGGTCTGATTTTCTTCCTTCATCCTTCTTCAGTATAACCTAAACTATCAAACATGCTCAGTCCCATGATCACAGGATCAAGAACATTTTACATTTACTATCTATGTGGCCCTTAATCCCAAGTCACTTTACCAACAACTGTCTATTTATCCAACACCGTCTTTGGAGTGGCATCCTCATACTTTTAGGGTGCACAACAGAGCAGGTTGGACATTTTTGGTCAAACATACTATGAGAAAACCCACATTGCTGTAAGAGTTTCCATGGGATTAGAAATAGGCTCAGGAGAGAGATCTGGAATTTGAAAACCGCACTGAGGAGTGTTTCGAGGCAGGTTCATAATTCTGCCCCCTCTCTAAATGTCTATGGAGACCACACATGACTTGGGTTTGAAGGTCACATCTGAAAGATCCAGATATAATAAACTTAAGATGCTTCTCTTGACCGCTTACTTAGTAAGAGAGGGGAGACCGTAATGTCCAACATATAATGTTCTATTAAAGGTCATATTGTGTTAGGAATTAGCTCTCAAATGACTGTCTACCCTCCTTCTACTTCAGTGACTCATGATGGGAAGCTGGACAGGATAGATTTAGAGAAGTACATGAGTAATTTAAGCTTCGGTAATTTAGAGGAGAGAATTTGGAAAAGAAGAGCCCAGTGTATGTATTTATTTACGCAGGGCCTATCCCAGTCTATGCACCATAAAAGTGACATGAAGCCATGGTGAAAACACGTTCCAACAAGAGTCCCCCAATCCAGCCAACACACCCTATTCATCTCCAACAGAGACCTTAGGCTAAAAAATTCCAGGCTTCATTAGAACAAGGAGGGAGCCCATTCCAAAGTTAAAGACCCATTACTAAAGTCTCCTGCCACCAGCACCCTGCCATCCAAAGAGATCAGAAGGGAAATTTTCCCGGTACATACATAGTAAAGAAAAACTTAAGTTTTTTCTTTGCTGATGGGTCCCTATGACAGATACTGCTACTCACTGTATTTGCTCTATTTCCAGGGAAGGGAAAGCTTGCTCTGTCCACACAGCCCCCTTTTTATATTCCCAAACTGTAGGTCTAGTTACAAAGAAGAGATAGAATTTTGCTGAAGACTTCATTCCTTCTCTGTTTGTCACCTTTGTAAACCAAACAGATTTGACACGTACAATAGGAAAACAAGAGGGGAAAGAGAAAAGGTCAGTCATAGGTGAAAAACACTGTGACACCATTCAGAGAACCCAGTCCGTAATTTAAGTGGCCAAGTTAAACAATACATACTAAGAGCTGCACAAGCCTTCAGATTCCAATGTGCATGTCTATAAACTCCTTGTGGGGAAGGTACATCTACTCCCAATTGTCTTGTTTAACTTGGACAGCAAACCTGACGTAGCACAGTTGAAGTTTAATATGTTCCTGGACTAGATAACAGCTGGTTGTGCACCTATAACTTACAAGTTATGCACTTACAAGATATAAAGGGGTGACAAACCCTTTATGAGAAATAATGGATACAGGCCCTCTGATTCCATTAGGAGATTTCCAAACATGATGACACCTTATTTGTTCTACATGCCAGTGTTTCCTGTTTATTAGTTCTGGGTGGTATCACACTCTCAGTTTTTAAGCCAAAATTTAAATGGAAGTTTGTCTTAAAAATCAAAGGGAGTTATAGCCCTAGGTCATTGTCTTATGCCCAGAGATAGTGATATTGTTTAAAGAAATATATACCAAAGATATTTTAATGGCCCTTTTTTCTGCCAGTGCCATATAGAGTAAAGGAAAAAATTCTTCAAAAGGGTTTATATTGACTTCATTTCTTGTAACCTTTCCATGCTTTCTAGATATTTTCCATGGGGGTCTTGGTTTCTCATCTGGAAGCAGGACCTGATCCAAAGCCCCACTCAGCAGCGGCTCCAGGCACCAGCACTCCAAGCATGAGCCTCTGGTGGCAAGCCATGGGGGGCGCCCTGTCGGTTGCTGTGAGGGCAGCAGTCAGGCTGCCTTTGGCAGCATGCCTGCAGGAGGTCCACCAGTCATGCGGATTCGGCGGCAATTCAGTGGCGGGTACACCAAAGCCGAGGGACTGGCGAACCTCCTGCAGGCAAGCTGCCGAATCCGCAGGACCGAGGACCTCCCGCAGGCGCGTCACCGAAGTCATGTCTGCCATGCTTGGGGGCGGCAAAAAAGCTAGAGCCGCCCCTGCCCTCACTAATGTAGTCTTCAATTGACTTTGGGTCAGGGCCCATACGGAGCTCTTCCAGAATTCTTGGCAATAATAATGGGCCTAATCCTGCAGGTCATACCTAGGCAAAGCACCTGTTTACTCTAATGGAAGGATTTCTGAATCAATTTAGCACTGTGATTTTCAAAGGAACCTAAGGGAATTAGCTGCTGGGCCCTTAACTTCTTAAGGTTTTATTGAAAATCCCAGCCTAAACTGATATACTCTTTGTTTTCCCAAAGGAACCCACATCGGCGGGACATCACGACTTACATCTATAATGCCCTCCCCCCCCACACAAATCCACCCCAAACTCAACATGCAAGTCAGCCCAAACCAATAACTTTCACTTCATTTTGATGCAAAACAATAAAATCAGAGTCAATGAGTTTGGCTTAGAAGGCTAACAAGCTTTTCAAGTAAAAGTAGATGGCATTTCTAGCATATAATGGATTCCAAATCCAGCTATGTTTCACTGACGTTGGAGTTTTGTTGTGAATATCTTACACAGCTCTTTTCATTAATTATTGAGGTAGCATAATTTCCATAATCCCAATCAATAGATGTGTGCAGTCACTGAAGGATTAACATCAGTGGAGCAGCCCTATTGTGTGCATGGGTGCATGCTGTATCTTTTACAAACACAGCAACACTAAAGAGGTGAGCCTCATGCAGTGAGCATCCTAGGAAGTGCTCCTTTCTTTAATACCCCAAACCACTGGAACCTAAAACTGGCCATACTGGGTTAGACAAAGACTCATCTGGCTCAGTATCCTGGGTCCAGCAGGGCCCATACTAGAGCTTCAGGGGGAGTGTACAAAACAAGGCAATTATGGCAATTATCTTCTACTCCAGGTTTCTGGTAGTCAGAGGTTTAGGATCATCCTGATAATGGGGTTGTGTCCCTGATCTTCTTGGCTAATAGCCACTGATGGACCTATCCTCCATGAGCTTATCTATTATGCTTTTGGTCATCATAACATGCCATGGCAAAGAGTTGTTTGTTGTGCATTGTGTGAAATCTTAGGGTGCAATCAGATGGAAAAGGAATGTTTGGGATGACAACCAAGCTCATTGTCACATATGAAGTGTTGAGAGATTTGTTTATGGTCAGAGAAGTATCTGTAGTCATAGGGAAGGAGTGTGCCTATTAAACACTATCATGATTGGAGTAGCCAAGTAGAGCTGCTCTGGGAAGGGCTAATCCCCATGGTCTGTCTCGGTAATGGGCAGAAACAGAAGCCTATATCTGAACATTGCTAATCTTTGGGGTGAGCAGGCTATCTAAAACCCCACCCAGATCTGAACTTGAACTTCAGGCCTATGATTATTGTGAAGCAAAACTGATGATTTGGGGGACCTTCCTATGCACAACTGATGAACTCAGTTTGATATTATGAATTCTCCACCTCACTCCACCTCTCAATGTGCAGTAAATCAGCCATTGGCTGATACTGACCCTGTCACTTAATAAGTTTCCTGTCTGGAAGAAGCTACAGAACAAACAAATGAAGTCATTAACATTAAGAACTGTCCTCTGAAAGGACAGTGGGTGTGCTAAAGAAGATGCCTGAGCTGGAAGAATCCAGTTGTTCCAGGTGGTCTGCACAGAAGAGAGTTGGAGGAGTGGAGAAATCTCCAGAAGGGGAACAAACAAACCAGGTGTTAGGACTGGTGTTTAAAAACTCAGATGATGAGAGACTCTGCTTCCTGAGAAAGAGAAGACCATTTGACAGCTGCACCAGCCAAAGCTGAAAGAAGATGGTCAGAAAAGAGACTATATGCTCCAGGGGAGAAGCCTTGAGCTGGAGGAGCAAAGTCTGGGGGTGGGGGGGGGGTGGGGCGCGGGTGTTAAAACCTTGAAAGGACACTGGCCTAAATCCCAAAGAACATTCAAGAGTGGAAAGGAAACTGAGATAGGGAATGGTGTGCAGGTGTTTATTGTTTTGCCTACATCCGTATCTCTCTTGTGCTGTCTTAAGTAAAGAGTGAATGTTTTATAAATCCTTCTGCAAAGTCTGTGCCCTATTTGGCCTCAGCTATCACATATCCCAGAAGGGTTAAACTATAAGCTAGAGTACTTAAAGGGATGGACCCCTTAGATGGCTGTGTTTAAGTTACTAGGGAGTCTTGGGGCTTGGGCAGCTTGACTATGGTCCAGCTTCCAAAGAGGGGCACCGATCAGAGAATCTGTAACTAGGGAGTGAGCCTAGGAGCCAAAGATAGAGAATGCCTAGAGCCTACACAGATCAAAGGGGAGCTGAAAGCACACAAATCCCGTGTTGGGATCCAATCACATCAGCCTGATGAGTGTCCAGCAGGAGGAGCTAAATCAAGGCCATGACAAAAACTATGAATGTTCTCACTTAACAGAGTTTTGTGTAACCTCTGGGAACAACTACACTGTCTCCTGTGGAATGACCCTTCTATATCCTTCCATTGACATCCAAGAAAGGAGAATGGTACTTATAAGAAATCTCACAAGTAGTAAGTGGGATAAATACCATGTAAATCTCTTCTCTTTCTCTGCAGAGGTTAACAAAAGCCGTTTATGTCAGTAACGGACAGTTCTACCAACAACCCACAAAGCTTCTTAAAGAAAAATATTTATAAAGCCAATTTAAGTAACTAGAACATTTATTACTGTCATGGTCAATAGAGCTTGTATTTATTTTATGAACAGAATGTTTTATTTAACGGCAGAACTAGTCTAGCATCTCCCACCAGTGGAAATAATAAAGATTATTTCATATGAGAGTAATTGCAGCTGTTGAGCAACAGGCTACCTATGTCCTGAAGAGAGGGATAGAAGTTCTTTTCATCAGAACTAGAAATAATCAGCTCTTTCTAGAGTGTGGAACCATCTATTTTAATTCTGGTTAAGTACTTTTGAGGCTCAATAAGTCGAATGTCATCCCGGTGTAACTTCACAGCCCATTGTCTGCCTGTGAATTTGTTCTAGGACCTGTTGGCTTTTCCTGGATGGTATTTAAACATAAACAACAATTTGAAAGTCTCAGCAAGATCAGTTCTTGTTTCATCAATGTTCAGTGGGGAAAGCTACATTGTGCAACATTTGTGCTGCTACATCTTCTGTCTCAACAGGGTCTGCTCTGTCCAAGAAGGGCTTCACCCAGGAGGCAAAGCTAGCGGTTTGTACCACAGTTCCCACCTTGAGGCCTACTGGAAGTGTGCACCTTTAAATTACAGTCAAGTCTCCATAGGAGTCCCTGTGGTCAGAAATCTGCTGAACTCAGTTGACTGCTGTGGCCATTTTGTACAGTGAGATTCACAGGTGCTGTGTGCCCACTGTGACCCAGCCCTCCAGTTGATTTTGGAACTGCTGGGGACCTTATGGGGTGGTCTGCCAGGACAGGACCCTGTGTAATAGAAAGCCCATCAGGAGGTAATAGGTTCCCATTCAGTAGGCCTTTTCATTTGAATAAAAAAAAGTCTTCTACTGACATGTGACATGTTCTGGGCAAACTTCTCCCTCCCAAGAGGCTGTGGGGCACTGGGGAGAGGAAGAGATGCATTGCTTGAGGGGAATGACCTGCAGGTATACAGCATCCAGTGGCACTCATGAGAAGCATGCTGGGAAGTGGCTCTTGCTACACTCTATTCAGTTCTTCTGACGAAGATGGGCTGTGGTCTAACCCAAATATACCTTCTGGGCTAGTCACCCTGATCCACTCTGTCGCCCTTTTGAGCACCAAGCAATCCAAGAATGGCTATCCCTCAGGCAGGAGGAGGGAATGCATGGCTTGCCACCCCTCCCACCTATCTCTGCCTGAGGGAGTGAGGAGTGAAATTACACATAGACAGAAAAAGCAGGAAAGTCACATTCCCTAGCAATTCCATATAGTGGCAGTGAAGGCACGGATGAGCACAAATCTACCTGAAAACAAGGGGTATGTACATGACATAGCTCAGCTATGCCTCCACTGCCATCACCTTTAGCATCGCAGCTACACTGCTACTTGTACTTGTGCTAACTCGATGAGAGCTAGCACGTGTATGTGTATGCGAATCACACCCCTTGCTCTGTAGCCTCAGTCTTAGTCAAGGGAAAGGAAGTCAGAGTGCCCTCTCCCACACCTCCCTCTAGCAGGAATCCCCAAATTGAAAGGTTAACATGGCCCTGAGTTTAAAATCCAGGATCATCCACAAAACTGTTAAGTCAGAAGAAGATATTGTTATGATCATCAAATCTGACCTCGGGTACAAAGCGGACAAAGATCAGTGCTAGAACTGGGAAATCATGAGTCCAGCTTGCCGTCGGCATGCAGCAGGGATAACATGCTTTCGTAAGTAAAACAGTCAGAAGTGCCAGAATACACACTGGACAAAACAGAGTAAGAAGGTGCCAGTTTTGCAGTCACTTCTCAGACCTTAGCCCCACCATTCTAGCAATATGGATGCATGGATAACAATGCTCATTTGGACCTGTTGATATACAGTGTAAGAACTTGGATTGTAAATGATTTTTACACTTTATCTGTTACTTTTAATATCCAATAAAGACTTCTTGTGAAGAATGTGAAGGTCTGATGTACCATGTGCCAGCAATGCCCCTCTGCCATGTACATTGGCCAAACCAGACAGTCTCTATGCAAAACAATAAATGGACACAAATCTGACATCAGGACTCATAACATTCAAAAACCAGCAGGAGAACACTTCAGCCTCTCTGGTCACTCAATAACAGACCTAAAAGTGGCAGTTCTTCAACAAAAAAAACCCTTCAAAAATGGACTCCAATGTGAAACTGCAGAACTGGAATTAATTTGCAAACTGGACATCATCAGATTAGGCCTGAATAAAGACTGGGAGTGGTTGGGTCATTACAAAACCTAAATCTATTTTCCCCAATACTAATTTCCCCTTACTGTTACTCATACCTTCTTGTCAATCATCTGAAATCGACTACTCTCATTACCACTTCAAACATCATCTTTCCTTCCTTGATATCCTGCTGTTAAGTGAATTGTGTCATTAAACTAACCTCACACTTGGTAAGGCATCTCCCATCCTTTCATGTATTTATACCTGCTCCTGTATTTTCCACTTCATGTATCTGATGAAGTGGGTTCTAGCCCATGAAAGTTTATGCCCAAATAAATTTGTTAGTCTCTAAGGTGCCTCTTTTATATATAATCTCCAGGATTACAGAGGCTGTAGCGTATCCCCTCTCATTAGGTCTACTGTTGTAGTAGCATTCCATCAATTCCAGGTTCTCTTGTCTCATCCATGAATGGTTTGTTCCAGTAGCCCACTTATCGTCAGATGTCCTGGTTCCTCAACATCTGGCGCGGACCTAGTTAATCCAGGCGACGTCCGAGCCGGCATGACTCTCCTAGATCATGTCACTCATATTTGAGGTAGGCAGGTGAAGCGTTAGGGGGTCTTTTGCCCAAGGACCCCTACTGGAAAGTTGGGTACCAACCAGGATTTGAACCCCAGTCTCTTGTATCAAAGGGTGGTCTCCCGTATCAAAGAGTGGCACGCTTAACCACTACGCTATCCAGTCACATATATATATATACATATATTCCAGTTACGCCTTAAATTAACCTCAACAGCATCATTTATTGTTATTCTTTATCTTCCATGGCACACAAGCTTAATGTCTGGGAGAGGCTTTTCCCCCCTATATGGAGATGCTTTCGCAATCAGGTACATATTTGAATGGTTGCCAGTGTGGAATTTGCAATCGCCATGTGGTCTAATAAATATATGAGAGGAATTCTGCTGTGTCTGCAAACTGTAGCGATGGCTTTCTTGTACTGTAACAGCATGAGGGGAGGGCTGTGAACATCACAATGCAATCTGAATCCAGAGCATCTACATCCAGATACGGAGGGGAAGAATTCTGATAACTCAGCTCACAAAAACCCTCCTTACATGTTACCTTTCTAAATATATATCTTTGGGAAATTTCCTGTCTTGGGTTGGATGCCCATTTAGAAAATGCCTGTATCTCCCATGCTCCTCACATAACTAACACAACAGAGGAGAATGGACCCCAAGTCTTAACATGGGTTGCATATGCTGAAGCTTCAGTGCTAACCATCCAAAAATATTATAGTACCCTGGCTACCCTAGCCTAAGATTACGTATTTGTGATCTCCAGGCCCTCTCTGAAATCAGCTAGATCAGCAGACTGATTTGCACAATAGGTCAGATGCACAATGTTTTGCCTATGAGCTGTTTGTCACCTATTCACTTTGACTATTTGCAGTATGTGATTGGTCACCTAAGTCACATGCTGTTTCAACAAACCAACTGGCAAATTTAAAATTTGTAAATAGAAAAATGAAAATGCGCCATGTTATTTGCTCTTGGTCATCTGCACAGTCCCTAGTGTACATTCAGGAATACCTTTGCTTGTGTAGCAATACATGTGCACTAATGAGTAGGAATGGCTATTTACCAACCAACCAACCACCTTGTCACATGAGCAACATTTAAGAGGACATGAACATACAGCTGTCAGCTGTTTGGCATTTGATAGAGTGTTTATGAGCACTGTTTTTGCAGGACTCAGCCAGCTCTTTTTCAAAACATTTGTGTATACTTTGAAACAAAACATGAAGGCGGAAAAAGCCCAGGGATAGAATTTCAGGGACTTATCTTGGATTATAGTAAATACATTTTGGAAGCTGATTTAGCTGTAGTGTGGTGGTCACTCTTAAAAGCATCTCAAGCACCTTGGCTTGATAGATACCAATTAAACTTATTACAAGGAATAGGTACAGTAACTCCTCACTTAATGTCCTCTCACTTAAAGTTGTTTTGATCTTACGTCCCTGCTCAGTTACAAAACCTGCTCCATTTAAAGTTGTGCAATGCTTCACTATAACGTTGTTTGGCTACCTGCTTTGTCCACAGCTGGCATCCCCCTTACCAGCTCCTCTACATCCCCCCCACAGCACCTCCAGCCTGCCGGCAGACCCTGCAGATCAGTGCCTTCCCCCTCCTCCCCCCACCTCCTGCCCGCGGCAATCAGCTGGCTTGTGGCGTTTGGGGTGGGGGAAGGAGCAAGAACTTGACGTGCAGACTCCTCCTCCCTCCCCTACGCTGCAAACCAGCTGATTGCCACGGGCAGGAGGCAGGGAAAGGAGGAGGGAGGGGAAGCCTGCGCGCTGAGTTCTCACTCCTGCTCCTTTCCCCTTCCTCCTGCCCCCTGATCGTTGCAAGCCAGCTGAGTGCTGCATGCAGGAGGCAGGGGGGGAGGGAGAAGCGAGGATGTGGCATGCGGAGTAAAGGGGGAGGAGAGGGAGAAGAAGAGGCAGGTTAAGTGTGGGGACTTAAAGTCGCATTTTTCAGGAAAATAACTACAATATTAAATGAGGACTTACTGTAGGAGATACTGCAAATGCTGAGGTATGGTTAATTATCTACAGCAAAATTGGAAAATTTAAGGCAACATGCAGAGGGGACCAGAGTCCCTGATCTAAACAGACCTTGACATTGGGAAACTTTGCTACAGGAAGCTCTGCATCTAGAATTAAGTGTTTACAGTGCAGTATAAGCATTCTGCACAGCTGCTCAATCCATTATATGTTTCTTGCTTATAATTCTTTAAGAAGAGTTCTGCTCTCAGAAAGTAAAATCTGGCTTTTTTTCTTTATGAGTAGATGTAAATGTCAGGATTTTGGTCCTGTCCAAGAAGGAAAGCAACCTTTCTCTGAGCAGTGCAATGGTTTTGTATGTGAAAGGGTTGAGAATTTCCCATTTTTGGCCAAAAAAACCCCCATAGGAATATTTTTTCACGTGAGAAATGTAAGAGGATTTTTCACATGATTCCACAAGGGAACTGAGTATAGAGGTCAGGCAGTAAGGTAGGATTCCTGCAAGGTGTAGGATCAGGCAGGCTTTCAATGAGAGTTTGACCATAAGCCTGTTTCTGAGAGGTGCTTGGCGCTTAAACACTCCCTGTCATTATTTTCTAAGGGTACATCTACACCATAAATGAAAGTGTGACTGCAGTGCTGGCAGACATACTCATGCTAGTTTTGATCTAGCTAGCACAGCTAACAATACCAGTGAAGATGTGGTGGCATGGGCAAGCAACCCAAATACATTCCCAGAGTCCCTAGTGGGGTTGTACTGGGGTGGATAGCCCACACCACCACATTCTCACTAGTGCTGTTATTCTCGCCAGTGAGATTAAACCTCAAGCAGGTATGCCTACCTGCACTAGAATCACACCTCCTTGTACCCTTACTTATATCCAGTCATCTAACTCTAACAGAGCAACACTGTTATACTGTGAAGATATAGTTGTGTAGCACAGTGGTGCTTCCATTGTATGTAGAATGAACAGATACTTATGTCAGTATTTGCAGGACATGCAACCAAAGGATAATGGACCAAATCTTCAGCTGATGGGAACTGATATAACGCCACTGGCTTCAGAGCTCCTAAATTCAGCTCTGGATATGAACTTTTAATGGCTGGTTCCAAACAACCTCCAACTATGTGTAAGGATAAGGGCTCGCTGCAAAGTCCAGATTTGTCATTTCTGACCTTTCCCACAGGTTTTGATCCAGGCTTTTAATTCAGCTCCCTATCTATAACTGAAGGTTATAATAGCTCTCCTAATATTGGGTTTGTGATGTTGTGAGAAATAAGCCCAATGAGAGTTCCACTTTGCCTTATTAATCTTCTGATCCTTTATTGCATGTTTCATTCATTTACCTGAATGCTACTCTTACTGATGCAATTCCCAGACTTCAGGAATTAAAAGTAGCCATGTTTGACTTATTACTAATTTTAATCAAGCTTTCTAGGTCATTTACTCTGGCTGCCCTCACACTTGTACTGTCTGGACTGCACTTGAGAGAGTCAATGCAGGTCCACAGAAACTGACTAGAAGAGATGAAATTTGTGACTCAGAACCCTAACAAGGGACTAAAACTGGAGGCTCTTATTCAGTTCTCACACAAATCAACATCCATTGCAGTCAAGGCAGAGTCAAAGCTGAGTAAGGGGGATTTTTTTTGCCCCATGCAATTAGAAATTGGGCCAATTGCCATAAAAACAACCCAACCTCAACACTGCCTTATAATGCTGGATTGATTGTGAAAAATATTGCCATGTCCCATTCCTAGATTTTACAGTCGGAGAGAGCTCTGGGGAGGATTAGCGTCATATCATCTGGGTTTACATACAATTTCTACTTCAAACCTGACAACTTTGAAGTCAAAGTTCTGGGAGAAACTTGCCCTATTTGTCTACCTGATATAATTTACATCCTCTAAACAAGCATGCATGTTTTTATTGCTATAGAATGTCAGGTTGGTAACCCAAAAGTCAGGCTGCCTTTCTTAAAAAGAAAGCTTTCTAAGAACAGCAGCGTTCTTTGAAGAGGCATTATATAGAGTACATTTTATATTACTATGTGACTCCCACTCCTTGTTTAGAGTGTCAGAATTCAACATGTCTCTGCATTATCAAGTAATCATTTAGAGGCTGTATCATGCCTATATTCTTTTGAGCATTACAACAAATTCATCCAAAGCAGGAAGTCTAAAGAAAAACTGAGCTCCACATACAAAAAAGATATCAATTCCCTTTTTTTGGTTTGGTTGAGATTTGTTTCAGGGCTTGTCCTTGCAGCTGTTCATGGTCACAAGCTTTGATGGTTATTTGTGTGCACAGAAAATAGTATGTAAGACATTTTGCAATATAGCATTTGACAGAATTCCAGATTATGCAACTACTCTTATTACATACTTGTCTAACACTAATAAGCGCTGAAGGTCTATGTCATGTATAGAGATTAGTTCATCAGAGATTATAGAACCACAGCACAATTGATTCCAATCAGTTTCTTGGTGCTTGGGAAACTCCTCATTGTGAATTAATGTTCAGGTTTCCTGACAATTATGACTATAAGCGTTTGATTGCCAATGCCTCCAAAATCGGTAAAGTGCCTTCAAAACTTCAGCAAAAGGACAAGCAGTATAAATATGCAGAGGCAGAAATTCAGGTAGAATACTTGAGACTCTGCAAATTGGTGCCCATACGGAATATCAGTCTGAGACAGGGGTCGGCAACCTTTCAGAAGTGGTGTGCCAGGTCTTCATTTATTCACCCTAATTTAAGTTTTGCATGTCAGTAATACATTTTAACATTTTTAAAAGGTCTCTTTCTATAAGTCTATAACATATAAATAAACTATTGTTGTATGTAAAGTAAATAAGGTTTTTAAAATGTTTAAGAAACTTCATTTAAAATTAAATTAAAATGCAGAGCTCCCCCTAGACTGGTGGCCAGGACCCGGATAGTGTGAGTGCCAGTGAAAATCAGCTGATGTGCTGCCTTTGGCACGCATGCCATAGGTTGCCTACCCCTGGTCTAAGACATCTACTCTGTTACATAGATGAAAAAGCAACAGCCAGGGCTATAGAGCCATACCCCCCTAACCTTCTAAAATGACATATCAGTGCAACACATAATCTAAAGTGCCTCTTCCATTGGAATAGGGGCACATACATTTTCATTTTCTGCCACTTCCATCGCTCATTTTGCATCAGTTTGAATGAGTATCACCTGTGACTGACCTGATAAGCGTTTTTCTCTCGCGCTCTTCCAGAACACATCCCATGCTTTGTTGGTTGAGTTCTTGATATGCTCACTGAAGGATCTCCTCAAACGAGATTTCTCTGGATACGCCATCTTGGCTATCAAATCCACTGAGGCAGTTTTAGCCCATTAAGATCCAACAGCCTGAAAAAAAATATCACAGCAAACAGAACTCAATTCTCCCAGCTTTCTCTTAGACTGGTCAGGAAAAGTTACTCTCTAGGAAAAGTCTGCACGTAATTTGTTAACACCCCTCTCGGAATGAAAAAGAGAGAGAGAGCCCTCCTTCCAAACAGTCTGAGGTCAGGCAGTGCTGTAAAGGAAACAGCAGCCCACTTGGGTCCCCCGTGCCTCAGAGCAAAATGCAGTTCTGCATCTCAGCAGCCACATTTTATAAACAGACTTGATCATCTGCCACGCAAAGAAATAAACAACAAGTTAGGCAACAAGGCGTCACTTGGAACAGGAATGAAATGTTAGACAATGCACTGTACCTTCAGTTTCCAGCTTCTTTGCATTAACTGTATGGGGAACAACTTCCTCATTTCCAGGTTCCTTCTGTTGTTGCTTTTTATATTATATGTGCATAGTAGTGCTCGTGCCTGCAGTTTTCTTCGCTATGTTGCAATTGTTTATTTAGGAAGCATTTCTTTTTAACTATTTGAAACAAAGAGTCCAGCCTCTCCAATTTCATAATGGAAAGTTTCTCCTCTAGTATCAGCTCAAACTCACTGAGGGCCTGATTAAAAGATTCCCATGGACTTCAAAGGACTTTGGATCAGTCCCTAAAGTTCTGATTAATGAATTACCCATATTACCTACTTACCCCCCAAGAGCAACACTGCTTCTCACACAACTATTATCCAAAGGTACTTAATGGCCTCCATTATCTAGTATCTAAGATACTTATTGCTCCTCTGAGGTGTGGTAGCAGCTGTCCAGCGCCTTGCAGGTAGGCTTTCCAGCAGACAGCAACTGTCTCTGCTGTTGCCCAAGGATTGACTTTGCTGCTACTTTCACAGCTCCCTCAACCCACAACCTTGCATAACAAAACTAACACCCATAAGATCTTTCAAAGACTGAATATTTTCTAAGGAAAAAAACATGAAGTCTATGTAACAGCGCCCCCTGCTATGACAGCAGTGCCTGAGTTCCTCACCATAGGTAGGGAAGTGCTATTTATGCCCATTTTACAGATGGGGAATGAAGGAACAGTGAGACTAGATGGCTTGTCCATGATCATACAGGAAGACTGTGGAAGAGCAGGAAATTGAATCTGGGTCAAGTTCCCGTCTAGAATCCTAACCACTGGACCAGATGGACCCTTCTTCAGATTGCCAAAAAAGAAAGACTCAGACCTGGAGACTAAACTAGTAAAAAGGAGTCCCTCCAGGTCAGGGTTGAAGTGATGAGGAAACTTGCCCTGTCACTGACTATACTATACTTTTTCTGGAGTTAATCTGCCTTCAGTGCTGTATGCATCTCAGTTTCCATGTCAATCAGCACTTTTCACAAGCAATTAACCTGGTAATATAAAAGTGATCAAATCGGTTCTCAGTGAGACCAGAACAACCCCAGCTGTGATTAGTGTTGCTGAGCAGAATCTGGTCAAATTTTAATTTTATACTGACGTAGCTAGATAGAATATATCCTGGACAAGTTTTATTGGCATGCATTTGGGATGGCTTATTACTCATGAATGGTGATGTTGCTCATGAGTTAAGTTGCTCATCCAAGAAGAGAACAACAAAACTTTCACATCTCACCCCAGCGACACATACGTTGCATGTCGATATGTTACAGAAATACACCCCTAAAATTGCTTGGAGGCTCTGTTTTAATTGGTAACTGTTTCCTGTATCCATTCCTATCAAGAGTTTAACTGTATGGAGTTCAGCGGGAGCCATAAAACCTTTGAAAAGTACCTAAGATACATCTAACCCTGAAATCACAAGAATGTTCCTTATAGTTGTATCACTCGTCTAGAAAAAGCTGTTTCTAGCCCAGGTCCTGCCTATCCTGGGCTCTGGACAGGGATAATTTCCAGGAGGAGAGTGGAAGAGGAAGCATGTCTGCTGAGGTCTTGTTTGAACCATTTGAGCCTGCCCAAGGGTTTAGAACAGGGATTCTCAAACTGGGGGTCGGGACCGCTCGGGGGTTGCAAGGTTATGACCTGGGGGGGTCACGAGCAGTCAGCCTCCACCCCAAACCTTGCTTCACCTCCAGCATTTATAATAGTGTTAAATATAAAAAAAAGTTTTTAATTTATAAGGGGAGTCTCACACAGAGGTTTGCCGTGGGAAAGGAGTCACCACTACAAAAGTTTGAGAACCACTGGTTTAGAACAATAGAACAGATCTCAGGGATGATAGACAGCATTTTACACCCAATGATGCATGTGCAGTTGCACAGACGGGCATTATTAAACACATCCATCACATACCTGTGTAGATTATCTCCACACAAATAGCCTTTTATAAACCTGCTTTGGAAGTAATAGAGGCATATGCATGTGCTACGTTAAGCTGTGCATTTTGAAACATGTACTTCAGATGGGCATCAGTATATTAGCCTTATATCAGAAGCAGCACTATTCAAAGGGCATATCCCAAGCTCTAAATGAGTGTTGAAGAAGCAGCTTGGGAATAAACCTTGCTGCAAAAGGTAAGTATTTAATGGGGAAGTGATATGAGGTAGAACTTAACTAGTCTTCACCATACATTTTCTATGTTTATGTTAAAAACCCACTGTTTCTATTCCGCAGGAGGTACAGCTTTACCTATAAATTGAGTACCACCAGAGTTTGAAAATTGAGGGCCTCCGCTGGTGATTCTGTTGGAAAACAGCATGTATCAGAATTTGTAGGGGCCGCAAGCATAAAGCCAACTGAACATAAAGAGAATGTGACTGTATATGCTAGACCTATTAAGTTAGAAAATTCAATTAGCCAACATATAATTCTCACCAAAAACATTGCTGCATTTGGATGTGGCCTCATATCTTTGTTTCTTCTGGGTGTCCTCAAGGCCAAGTCCTGTTGATGTCAAAACCTGACAAAAGGAAAGATGACTAATTTCACCTTCTCTAAAACTGATAGATCCATGCCAATGCTCTACCTAGCACTGAAGACCATGAGATGACAATCCCACAGGACCCCGGCAGTAGATAAGGAGAATGACTAATCCCCTTGAAATCTGAAAAGCAGAACTCCAGCAATGTGATGAAACTAAAAAATAAAGTTACATTAGACATGTCTCTTTTCTTCACTTGCTATAATTGAGAGAGCAGGAAAGTCCAGTTTCCCCATTCTATGGCACAGAAATGGCTGAGGCGAAGAATGACATATGAACACGTTAGTTTTGCAATAGTATGGGGCAGCCAAAGTAGAGCTTTTGCAGCTACCCTGCTAGTCAGATATAAATCCAAGTAAGATAGTTTTTATGTTACTTTAATGTCATTTTATAAAGTCATAAAAACCTTTGCCTCTAACTAAGCTGATGTTATTAAATATGCATTCTAACAACCTAAATCTTTTGGGTTGGAAACGCTGCAGAGAAAGGTTCTTTATTTGGATGTTTTATAGTTTGGAAGAGTTTCAAGCTGGGGATGGTTGAAGGGAATGTGGCCTAATGGTGAGATTGGGGGTAGGACTTTAGAAATCTCTTCCTGGCTTAGACAGTGACTTGTAGCCTAAGCTTGAGGACAATTCACCTCTTTGTACCCATCTGTAAGATGGGTATAACACCAGCCTCCTTCAAATTGCCCGTCTGAAGGAATTTGCTAAAACAAACCAGGACAAGTCACTGGATTCTTTCCTGAAAAACTCACAGGGTTGACAGGAAAAACACTTAAGATAAGGTGGCAAGCACACTGGCTTTTCTGGGCTGCCAAGAAGCTTGCCGAGAGCTAGAAGGAGCTTACTAATTTCCACAGGGGACTATACCTGCCTTCCAACCAGCCCAGAATCCTGGAAGTATAAAAGGTGCTGTAAAGGCTCTTTTACTCTATCTTCCTCTCGGCCTGCCTGTCCCTGTGATATGTCTGAGAGGGGAAACGGTGTCTGGCCCATGGCTGGTACCAAACAGTGTGTGTGTGTGTGTGTGATTTACTGAAACTGCAAACCTGATTAAAATGGGAGACACGTTATTGAATCAATGTCTCCAGTAGGTATGGTTCCCAGCAAAAAGAAATCTATAACTACTAGAGAAAGGTGTGCAATCATTTTGGTGCTGTGTCTTACAGCCCTAAGCTCTCTTTCTAGAGTTTTAGCACAAAGTTAGCATGGAGCAGGGAATGTAGTGGTCAATCATAAGCAAGGCATACAGGATGGAAGGTACTATAGAAATGCAAACTATTTATTAATTTTATCATACTGGCTTTAAAAAAATGGTTTTATAATTCAGGATTTCATGCAAATCTTTATAAGCCTATGACTTTACTACAGGGAGTTTGATTAGCTCACATTCATTGGGAAATCAGTGTTTATTCACTATTCACTTCATCTTTTGTCTTGGCCATCACTCATTTCAATAGACCAGAAAATACCTGTGCTCTAGAGCCCCGGCCATTATCTGGTGACAAAAAGTGCACTTTTCCCTTTTAAAAAGAGTTAGAATGTGATTAACCACATCCCCCCAGTGAGTAAAGTCAGGCATTACATCCAGTAGGATTTAATTTTTCCAACTTTCACTGACTGTTGTCCTAATTACAAACTCCTTACTTGGTCAAAATTCCATTTTATTATATGGAATTTTGTGTGGAGGTGGAATTCAAGTATTAGTATGTATATTGGCTCTCCTAAAATGATCATAAGAACTAACAGAGAATGGAGAGTTAAGTAGAGAATATAGTAGTGAAAGGGGTTATTGACAAAGAATCAAATATTGTCAGAAAGATTTAGCATTCATGATCCCCTTGTCCATATTCAGGAAGATAATTTTCTGCTGAAGCTCTTTGAAACACATGAATTTAGTCAATTTAGCTGAGCTGTCATTTTTATAAACCTTTCCAATTTTGCCATAACAATTTTGTGGGCAACAGTTATAAAGATTTCTTCCATATTAGTACAGACATGTAGATTAAAATGGGTAAACAGTGGATTTTAGAATAACTATCATTTGGGATAGCAAAGTGTTACGGTCTAGGTAAGTGATAGTAAAGTCACTCCTCTCCTTCAGATCCAAGTTTCGTTGTAACCTTAAAATCAATGGAACAATTCTGAATTCCTCAGTCAGTTCTCTCTGCCTTTGTGTTTGGATTGTACATTAGATTATACACCTAGACATGCATTTATGTATAGAACTTTTTGTAACAGATACAATGAGGGATTTACCTTGCTTAATCTCCATTTAGAAAAATTGACAGGTAATATTCACAGTTCCACCTACCAGCACATAACCTCATTCATAAATGTGTAGATTCAATAGAGATGTTATGTATTGTAAGTGGTTTCCTGACTGCAGCAATTAACAGTATGTAGAAATTTTGGCATATTGGACTGAATTCTGCTCTTATTTATACTGATGTTAAACTAGACTAACTTCATTGACTTTAGTGGAGTTACTTCAATTTACTATACTGCAAGAGAGTTACCCAAGTATAAAAGAGCAGAACATTAGCTCAGTTTAAACTAGAATAAATTCTGTCTACTGCTCTGGACTCCGGAATGTTTTTCCTATCCACTATGTAATGCTCATAGAGGAACTTGTAACTAAGTGCCGTACACGAAATTATTCACTTTGTTCATATTCGTGTTTAAAGGAATCTGTGTTGCAGTAGTGATTAACTGTTAAACAGGTGTTTTAACTGTAGCCAAGACTTTAGAAACAAAAGTAAACTCTTCCAGAGTACATAAACAAGAGCGAGTATTGGCTTCCAAAGAGAGTCAAAGCAGCAGTTTTGCCTCTGAGATAGTAGGCAAGCCAAAATTCAACTATGCCTCACATATCTGCTAGTTTACTTTGAATATACTGATTCACGGGCATAACAGCCACGTTTTGTATTGCTAGTAAATAGCTTTGTTTATAAAAACATATTAGTTTGCCTTTGAAGTCTCCTGGTTTGTAAGATCAATTTATGTGCATGACAACTTTATTGGTACGTGTGTATATTTATCACATTCTCTTGCGTCTGTGTAGATTACAGTACAGGCCTGCCAAACAGAGAAGTGGCAGAGTTTTCCTCCTCCTCTCACATCTCATTCAGATACTAAATAGGATAATATAGAAAACATTTAGGATCCAGAACAAAACCACCTCTGCTTTTGCCCCCACATTCTCATCTGAACTGTCTCACAAAGATCAGGAGGTTAAGTTTTGGCCCATATCTGAAGGAGAGATATAATTATGAATATTCAGATCCCAGTCCTATTATAACCAGAGTCTGTTTCCAATCAAGTTTGTTGAGGGAGGTTGAATACATTTTGGGGCAATGGGGTAGGTATAGTTTATCAGCTTTTTTATGAAGGACATAATCTTATGTGTTTTCCCCTTACTGAACTGGTATTTGCCCAAAGTCTTTATAATGAACTAGTAATAACTCCAATATTATGTTATTAACTTCAGTTTCTGAAGGCCCTCTAGTCATTTTCCCGGTATAGGAGTATATCATACTATGGCAACACAGCCTTGACCCACAACCTACAAACACTTAAGAGATGTTGGCAACACCAGGGAGGAAGGCTAAAGCTAAGACCTCTTCACTTTAGAAATGGACAGCTAGAACCTAGACTCGTTGTACCCGTGACCATTTGTTACAAAGTTGATATTTACCCATAGGTGTAATTACAGAGGTTCGGCTACACAAATTTCATTACAGTCAGTTAGGACAAAATTCTGCTAATCAGTCTGTATGAAGTCAATGGGATTGCAAAGCTGTCACACTTTTCCCAAATGGAAGTTTTCAAAGAGCTGCACAGGGTATTTAATATGAGGAGTTTAGGCTTGAGAGTACAGAACAGTACACAAATTTCACAGCTTCAAGTTAGAATCACTATGTCTGTACTGTAATGTCATGTACTGTGGTTGGCCAACTCTGTGCCATCAAGGGGTGTTAGAGTGAATGGACATTAAAAAGGCTTTCCTGTAAAACATGTGGAAAATATAAGGCCTGTCAGAAAGGATTCAACAGAATATTAACCTAAAGAGCTGATTCCAGTAGTGAAAGCAATTTGATTATTGCCAGACCCAACTACAAAGGGTTATCATTCAATATCCTATACTGTAATGTATAATCACCCCCAAAATAGCTATATTTCTGTCACAAACAGTACTTCTTGTCAGTGGGTGCTTGAAATAGGGTTATTAGCCTTTGAATGAACTGGCTTTTCAGAATAGTGTATTAAAAAAAAATCAAACCTATGTTTTTGGAACTGAACTTCAGCTGACTCTGCTGGGGTATAGCAAGCTGGAGCTAATGCAGCTGTACAAGAACATAACATAAGAACATAAGAATGGCCATAATGGGTCTGACCAAAGGTCCATCCAGCCCAGTGTCCTTTCTACTGACAGTGTCCAATGCCAGGTGCCCCAGAGGGAGTGAACCTAACAGGTAATGATCAAGTGATCTCTCTCCTGCCATCCTTCACCACACTCTGACAAACAGAGGGAAGGAACACCATTCCTTGCCCATCCTGGCTAATTGCCATTAATGGACTTAACCTCCATGAATTTATCCAGTTCTCTTCTAAACCCTGTTATAGTCCCAGCCTTCACAACCTCCTCAGGTAAGGAGTTCCACAAGTTGACCGTGCGCTGTGTGAAGAAGAACTTCCTTTTATTTTGTTTTAAACCTGCTTCCCATTAATTTCATTTGGTGGCCCATAGTTCTTATATTATTGGAACAAGTAAATAACTTTTCCTTATTCACTTTCTCCACATCACTCATGATTTTATATACCTCTATCATATCCCCCCTTAGTCTCCTCTTTTCCAATCTGAAAAGTCCTAGCCTCTTTAATCTCTCCTCATAAGGGACTTGTTCCAAACCCCTAATCATGTTAGTTGCCCTTCTCTGAACCTTTTCTAATGCCAGTATATCTTTTTTGAGATGAGGAGACTGCATCTCTACGCAGTATTCAGCATAAGAACAAAGAACGCAGGCTAAACTTAATGTTGACCCTCCTTTTAGGGCTTTAGATGTTTATATATATAGCGGAATTGTATCCAAAATCCCAGCCAAAAGCAGTGAATGATTTTGTTTGATACAGGTTGGCTCATAAAGATTGCCTAGAGTTAGCAAAGTCATGCTCAGATGTAGATGACATAAAGCACTCATTACTGAACAGTTTAGTCAGCACTTGGCAGGGATTTATGGGGATATTCCTGTATCCCCTCCTTAATGGATGAGTAAGGAGCCTCTTCCAGTGAAAAAAATCCTTCTTCATCCGTATGATTTCCCCAAGACACTCAGAGTGCCTGTGCCTGCCAACTAGAGTGAAAACAATGAAAAGTGGAAGAAGCCTGAATTGATGAGCAAATTAAATATAAATAGGAACATTTTTCAGAAGTCATGTATTCCAGTTTGACTGAGACCCCACACTGATGTTCAGAACTATGTTTTGTTGGCACCTCTTTGCTGCCTCACCGCTCAAATAAGTCATTGGTGGTATAGTAGTTGGAGTAAATTAGACCGAGTCAGCTTTGCTCCTTCTCAACCCCAAAGAAGGTCTTGCCAGTTAGGGAACTTGCTTAGCTAGGGGTTCTTGATGTTATCAAGTTCGACAAGTTGTAGACCCAAGGCAATACGACAATTCCCCATCATCTCTTTATCCCTGGGTCTCAGCAGTTCAAGACGACCATGTAATATCCTTCCTCATACCATGGGGAGGGAGAAAAGTGCTTGGAGAAAAAGGTAATTCCACCTTTTATTGTGCTCTAGACCTGCAGCTTTCTGTACCCCATATCTTGGTATCTGCGAGTAGCAGCGACACAAGCTTGTATGGTGTTTGTACATTAGATGGCCACTTGATATATGTGAAATGACATCACATTAACTGAGACTGAGGCAAAGAGGTTTCTGTCCCCCTGCATGCTCACGAAGTGTAGACTGCTATGCTCTGGTCTACTGTCAAGCTGGACTTCTTCCAGTGTCTTGTTCCTCCTTTTAAGTGTGCATCAGCAGTGGCTATTTTAAGGTAACAGACATATTACTAAGAATTGTATCACTGTCTGAAAACTTGACCAGATCCTCATTTGGCAGATGAGGCAAAACAGATGTCAGTCTCTTAGGGATGAGAGAGTGCAAGGACCATTTCGCCTACCACTTAAAATGCAGCAAACACACTCGAAATATGCCTTTGACCAAATGAACACAAGAGCCTGGACATGAGCATGCCTGGAGCTATTTTGTGATTAGCAAACAGCCAATATTTGAAAAATTGAAAGTCAAGGTGGGGCCTGGTGAGTCAAATGACAAGGCCCTAAAGGCCAACATAGTCCAAAGTACACTGACAATATCTGAAAATAAGTAGGCAAACTGAATGCACTGAACATAATTCAGTCTGTAAAGATCAACCTGTTTGTGACAGAAAATAGCTTAAGAGGAAGCTTCCCATGAGGAACTTTCATTAATGCAGTGATAGAGATGGGTCATATGGCTTTTTTTCTTTAAACAGTGCAGCCAGGTTTAAGCACCTGATCTTAAGATGTTAAGTACCCACAACACCCATTGGTGTCAAAAGGTGCTCAGTACTGCAGGATCAGGACTAGATATTAGAATGTGGAGCTTGATCCTGAAAGATGCCAAGAGACTCCTGTGATTTAAATGGGAGTCAAGGGTGCTCAGCACCTTGAAGGATCGTGCTCTGATCGAAAATGCTTTTAAAAACCCTTAGCACAACATATGTCAGAACAAGGTGAAGTACCCAAGCAAGAATTTTGGTAATGGGCAAAATGTATTTCAAACAGTCTGGATTTTCATTAGCTCACTAGGCTCCACCTCCAGCACAGAGCTTGGGCTGCTCAGAGATTGCATTTTGTTCAACACCATGGCTCCAGAAGCTGACCCAAGGAAAATGCAAAGTTAGCAAGATTTACTAGCTGGCAGTCACAGTGACCCTACATAGCATGTCATTTTGTATATTTTTCATACCTCCTGTGTATAGCCTGCTCAATCAGTTCAGCATGTGCTTTGACTCTTAGCACTGACACCCTTAGCTTGGCTCAGTCTTTACCTTGCAAAGCTTCTAGTTTGCCAAATCTACATGGAGACCCCCACAGTAAAGTTACAGCCACAAGCTAAATATTTCACTCCAGATACACTCCTCCCATACTGCCTGGAAATAGGGTGCAAAAGAACTAGTAATTCCAACCAGAGCTTAAATTGGGATAGTGTGCAGTGCTCCAGCAAACGGATGCTATTTTTCTGGTTGCTGCTATCTTGTGATTCAGAATCTTAGCTTTGCTAAGTCTCTAATTTTCATGTTTGTGTCATCTTTTTGAGGTTATCTTAAAAATAAACCAGTGCAGCAATCTCTACCTGATGCTGCAGACAGCTTGAAACAAGAGCTTCATTAAAGAAGGTTAATGCTTAATCTATTGGATCTAGTTTAAATGTTAAGCTTATTAGCTATTTCACTGCTGCTCAGACATCCAGGAAAGGAGAAGGAATATTATATTAAGTTTGTGATTGTATGTTGTGTTGGTATCTCAAGAGACTGGAACTTCAGTTTTTCACTACTATTCCTCAGTCATTTGTATTACCACCCTTTTAAAAGGTGAATGTTTTAAAACTAAAATAAGAAGTTGTGGAAAAATGCTTAATTTTGTATTCCAGTAATGATCTGGCTTCCAGATATATTAGCCTTAATCAGAGTTTAATAAACTCAGCTGACCTGGATTCTTCTATGAATTTTAATACTTTGAAATGCAATTGAAATTCAGTGCTTAGCTCTTCAGATCAAGTGATGAAGGTGTATAAATTACAACTCCTGGGATGCAGGTATTTATTATGTTCATTTAACTAAGAGGTTAACTGAGGCAGAGAGAGATTAAAGGGTTTGCCCCAGGTCACCCAGTATGTCAAATGGAAGAACCAGGGGATGGAGCAAAAGACTCCCAATTCTCAGACTCCTACTTTAAGCTAGATAGCAACCCCTGGTGTGGTCAGAGGGTGGCAACTAGTTGCCAAGCAATACTTAGTGCAGGATTATGAAATGCCTAAGCACATGCTTCAGCACTTTGCTGAATAAGGATGAAGATACATAAAGCATGTACTTCTGTGTTTTGTTGCACTGAGGCTTAAGTACTACACCTGCATAAGAAAAGAGGGATTCTCTCCCCTCAGAACTTGCAAGCTCACTCAAACCGTAATATATTCTTTCCATCACAAATGCCTAACCCAATTTCTATAGTTTGCACATCTTATCCTGCAGTCCTTATACCCAGGAGTTCTCCCACTGACATCAAGGAGACAAATAAAAATGATGAGGATTGCCCATATCGTTTTATGGTTCTGCATGCAACATCCTCCTATTTAAAAGAGATCCAAAGATATTTAAACTTGAATCTGGTTATGATGCAGGATGGCATTTGAATAAGGAGCTGTGGTGTACATATCCTAGGTTCACCCAATTTAATATCCAGTGATTACTGAGCCAAAAAATCCCTCACCTTCCATTTAATTTGGGGAAGGAAAAAAAAAGAAAAAGAAAAAAAAGATTTGTTTGTATTCTGAAGCCTGCACAGCTTCAGGAATTGGCAAGGAAACAAGGTTGTGTCCTGTTAGTGCAGAACTGGGCTTCATTCCCACCAGACCAAAAGCTGCTCAGTGGGGCTTATCATGAAGCATTTTTAATTAGAAACTTCTGCTGCTCTGGGATAGGAAAGAGCATCATGGAGTGTGGGTAAGAGATGGAAAATATCAATTAATACCCATTTCAGTTGGCCCAGTACTTTTAGTGTCCCCCTCTCCATAGAACTGGTTGATAAGGTAGTCAAAACTTGTTACTAGAAACACGGTTTCTTCATAAAAAAAAAACTGTGTTAAAAATGTGTAGCCTAAACAAAATGTAACCATTGCAAACCTTGGAATAGAAATTGTGTTGACTTTTCTCAGAAGTATATTTCGACCAGCTCTGTTTCTTACACGTATGGGAGGAGGCATTTCGAGTCCAAACACATCGAATAGGAATCAAGACTCAAAGGGACGATGAAGGTTAGCAGGCACTAAGGTGTTTCTACCTCCTCTAGATTTTCTCTTGAACAACTTACAATTAAACACTCCCAGCAAACTTTCAACAAGAGTCACAGGATGCCTGACCCAGCACTCTGCAGTACATCTGTCCTCCAAGAAGAAGAGTCCCTTGGCTGCAGAATGAGTGTTGTTCTGCTGTACAGTGGGAGGAATGGATTTGAAGGCCATGTAATCCTTATGCTACACATGCTTGTCCCTGTGTGATCTTTGTGTAGCATCATGCGGGGGGGTGGGGTGAGAAGGGCTCATGGGCATGGGTTATAGACATATCTGGAGGATCCGACACTGCATAGCGAGCCTGTTTGGGGCCCTTTGGAGGCTGCAAGAGCCAGCTGGAAGGCAGCCTCAGGCTGTATTATCTTGCACTGTGATCCCCTGCAGGCTGGGTCACAAGAGGCCACCTAGATACTTGCCTCTCCTTCTCCAATGCCAAATAGCTGCATCTCCCCAGAGTCCCATTGATGGGTTCCTATAAGCATGTATAGGGAAGCTGGTATATACACCACTAACTCAGAACTTTTTCATAGGTAGGTGATACCTTTTGTGTGAAGAGAAAGAAAAAGGCTTTAGATCATCATCAAAGACTCAAATTACCTTTTCCTTTTTAAGGTAGTCCTTACTTCCCCATTCTTAACAAGTGGCACCCTCAGTAGGCACAGTAAAAGCAGTAGTGATTGTGAACTTTTCCTGATATGCTGTACAGTGAGTTCTATTTGGCTCCATTTGGTCCTGAAACGAAGACTAAAGTCCCTGACAGATAATCAGCTGGAATCTTATGAAGATAGTGAAGACGCCAAACAGAACAAATCAAACATGCAGAGCCAAAACTTAAGCAAGAAATGTAGACAGGAAGGACATTCAAATAATAGGAGCAAAGCATGCTCTGTACCTTGCAGGAAAAGACTCTACAAAAACAGAACTGAGAAGCATGGCCAAGAAGGAGACACAAGTACTTTTAAGGCTCTCAATACAGACATGTGAAAACTGAAGCACTTTAAAGGGATGCTGATAGCCCTTCCTGAAACATCAGGCCCCTTTAAGATGGTCTCAAGATGGCCATGGAAAACTAGATATTTAATCAGAGGTCACTTTTGAAAAATATTTGCCTGTGCTTTTTGTTCTGATATTCCCTACTGTCAGACACAGCAAGAAGCCAAAATTCTGACCAGCGATTAGAATGTCTGCTGCATAAGCAATATGAGCATGCCCACTGAATTAAAGGCCACAGTAACAATTATTATGTACAGTTTAATATTTCATTGATTAGGACTTTATTTAGTATTTTCAGAACGCCCCAAATACTCATCTGTTTTTTGTCTGTTTTAGATTTGGACTCTGTGTGTGTGTGAGATTCTCCAGTTTGAGTTGGCTCTTTCTGGAATCCATGTATTTTGATACTGCTGGCTTGTGCTATTTGTCAGAAAAATTATTTCAAGTTTTTTTAATGACTGTGCTTAATTTGAGATATAAGCACAAGTTTAAAGAGAGCTTTATTAGCTTACATGCAAGAGTATTTATTTGAGTATAAATGCAAAACTACAGTTGGAAGATAAGAAATGACAGTTTATCTCTTAGCCAAAAGCAAAGGTCCCTTATAATACCCAAGGCATTTTGTTGGAGAGAGTCAAGATGTGTCCTATCTCTGAACTGCTTATGGCTGCAGTTGTAGCCAACCTGGACCTTGTTTCAGTATTTTGATTTCTCATTCACTGGCTGGACATAACAGGACCCCATCTCCTCCAGTAAATTGGGATCTTGAGCACTTCAGACAAACTGAGAAGGTGAAGAACAAAGCTCATGGCATGGCACATGCAATATCACAATGCAACGCTGCTCATCTAAGAATAGCCCAGTAAAGAGGCTCCCCAGTATTTTAGAGGATGGAGACTTAGCGAAGGGAGAAGTGGTCTGGCCTGAGCCCCATTGAGGGGGAAGTGCAGCCTAAACTTCTGCGTTTAAAAAGCATGCCTAAATATTTAAAAGATACTTTGCCTATGTGCTGACTCTAGGGCCCAGGGTGTCCCAGCTGCACTCCAAGACAATCAGCACAGGGCGTCGCATCTGACAGCCACCATTTTTATAGTCTTTCTCATGCAGAAGAGGATCCTGGAAGAGTTATAGTGGCCTCAGTTTGCCTTCATTTTTTTGCAGGTCATTGAGTGGGAAGGACGATATGCATCTCATCAGCCCTGCTCTTCAGCTTTACCTTTTCACCATGGAAATCCCTCCCTTTCTTCTGAGGTTCCTGAGGCATTTTGTATGGATGGGCAAGTATTTTCTTTGTTTTACTCATGAGGAAATAAAGGTATAGAAGTTAAGACTTGCCCAATATCACTATACAAGTTAGCAGCAGAACAGGAAGGACAGCAAGCCAGGTCCTCACGGCTCTTAAACCCCAGTGCTAGCCACTAGAACATGCTGCCCAACCACTATCTTCAGCCATAAAAACTTCGCCATAGCTAAAGATGCATTTATACTATTTTCTAATCTGAATTGCATACTGCAGAACAAACTATGCTGGGAAGATCAGTGACTTGCACACCTCAAATCAATTGAATTTTGTTCGCATGTGGATGGATGCCAAAGAGTACCAACTATGATGATGGTTTCTTGTCTGTGAAGTGTTTGGTCTAAATCTAGTTCTTATAGGCCACAAAACAGCTGGAAATGACACACTGAATACTAGTTTGTGGTGTTTACAACTACTGGAGTATCTCACACCATAAATGTTGGATCTAAATTAATTGAGAATTATACAACTTAAAATTTAACCATTTTACCAGTTCAAGATAAACAAGGAGTATAGTAAAAGCAGTTCTGCTTCTGGGAGAGACCTTCTAAAGGCTATCAAGTTCTTTTTAAAATATTAATATTACCCAGAATTCTCTAATGTCTTTAAAAAAAAGGAAATGCATTTTTGATCTGAAATTGTGGCTTTTAAAATGAAATCATGATGAATTTATCATCTTCCACTTACTTCAGTAATTAGCATATTTTCATTAATCTCTTCTCAGTGTCCAATTTTAGCAGCATTTCTTCCTAATTTGTTTCATATTCAGAAATCTTTAATGTAGTACCAGTCTTCTGGCTTTTGTTTGGAAGTGTATTTAAAATGAGATTTTATCACCAGTTCCTTTTTGCATGCAAAAAATCTATTTCTGATGGGCCTCTTTTGTGGGGAGCTCATCTACGACAATGAACATCATTAGGCAAGTTTATGCTAAAAACCCAACAGTAACTACTAAAGTATTTTCCTTAAAGGGCTATAACCTAGTACTACACTATAAACTGACATGCAAAATAAAGAAAAGTCAGCTCTTAAAATCAATGGAATGTTTCTTCATGACCTTTAACACTTGGCACTTCATTGGGGTCCCTGAGAATGGATTGTGACATTGTGTCCAGATCACAAATGGAATTCAGGTCATTCTGTAATCTACCTGGAGAGGGTTATTCCTCTGGGTGGAAAAAGTATGGAACATTACATGTTTAAGGACACTTTGTTAAAGGCATGTGTGATGCTGAATGTCTAATATTAACATCCCCTAATGCAGACAAACTCTAGGACAAATATGCAAGTTTGTTTCTTGCTCCTTTATACAAGCAACTTTGAATTCTCATCTTTATGGCTACTTCACTAACCCGGAAGACCTGCAGACATTTCTGCTCTCTCACCAGCTTTAGATTAAGACCAGGCACTCTCCCATGACTAGTTCCCCGAAGAGCCAGAAATAGACCATAATACAGGAATTGTTTCACTGTTAGAGAGGAAGTTATACTTACACCAGGGAGCCCCTATATTGTGTTTACATTCTCAGACCAAGGCTGTCTTCCCTGGTCCCTTTAGGTCATAATATTAGTAAAAGTTTCAAGGTGGTCACAGTAGACTGCTTCCCTAGTTTATTAAACTATGTTCCTTGAGGGGATAAATAGTAAATATGTATCTTTTCCCCATCGCAGGTTCCTGCTATTTGTATTGTAGTGCCTAGAGGCCCCACTTAAGAATCCCATTGTGCTAGGCGCTGTATGAACACACCACACAAAGAGTTCCTGAAAAGCTTGCAATCTTAGCCTCAGCCTTACATAACCAACTAATTGTGTAGAAGAAATTAGTTTAAAATGTAAACTCTGTACATTAAACCTAGAAGAGGACCATCTCCCTCCTCCTCTGGCCCAGAGAAGACATGTGCCTATATCTTTCATCCAGGTTTGTATATTGCACCGTAACCATAGTAACCGACCACCATTTTTCAACCTCTTAGTCTGAAGTACTTTGAAACTGCTATGCACCAGTCTGCAGAGGAGCCTGGCTATTGTGCGAGCGGGAGTGGAAAGAACTAACAGAACTAAGGCCTTGTCCTTATACAAGATATAGAAGCCAAATGCCTTTTGCTCAAAGCTTGAAAGCTCTTCTAGAGGGACTGCTCATTTTTGTGTATTTTACAGGCCTGGGCACACTAGTGCAGATTCAAGTACTTGATAAGTCAGATATTTCAAGCTGAAATCCTGTAAGGGCCTCCTTGCTATCTCTGATGTCTGTCTAGAGTCAAGAACTACAGAAAGAGAAGAAATGTGCTAAGTCAGTCAAGCTTAGGCCACGTATCCCATATCCCACCCTCTCCATTATATGGATGGAGCCACTCTGCATAAATAAAAAAGAGCTACAGAAGCAATAACTCATGTTTTCTTAGACTGAGGCCCTGTCCCTCAGAGTGGGGAGCTCGTGAAGCTTTTGTGAAATCTTTCGTTGCTTTTTGCAACCTTTGCCTAACTTGTCAAAAGTCAGACCCACCAATCCCAGAGAGTGTCCTAGCTTGATCAGACTCACCCTTTCTTAGTCATCATTGTTCTTTGGAAGGCTGGAAACCTTCATTTGTTGTGACATCAAAGCAGCAGCAGCAGGTCCCTAGGATAGGCAGCGTTCCTGTAGGCTTTAGGACCAACCATTTAAAGAAGAACAAGAGAAAAAGGAAGACCAGAACTAGTGATCAGGGCAACTGGCACAGAGAGAAAATAAGGCTGTATTTTTGGTAGTTCTGTTTTCTGATAGGATTGGGTCTCACTTCTTAGAGCTTGTTCTATAAAGAAATTGCACTAGTTTAAATGTAATTGTTTTAGTTAAACTGGTTCAAACCTGTTATGTGGACACTTAGGTCACTTGGCAGCAAGCTTAATTAGGATAAACTAAATTGACTTAAGTCAGGAGTAAACAGCTTTAAGATTTATCACATATATCACTCTGAAAAACTTTTGGCAGATTAGCAAATGAGACCACCATGGATGCCCTCATAAGTATGTCTGCTGCAAAACAAGATACCTGTTTTACATGCAGTTAACTGTTTGAAAAAATTCCCATTTACATGTTTCGTTATCAGTTTTACACACGCAGATTTTTTCAGTGGCAAAAATGTGTCCCTGTAGTGGGGTTGTTACCCTCTCCTGTCCATCAGGGCTTAAAGCAGCCCTGGAGAGGGCTGCAGCTCTAAAAGCTAGGCTGATTGGGGAAGCAGCCGCAGGTGGGCCATGCCCCAGTCAGGCCACAGCTGGCTTGTATAAAAAGTCTGTGAGCTAGGAGCCCAAGCAGTCTCCTTCTGCCTGTAGAGGGAGAAGGGCCTGGCTACAGGGAGCTAGAGATAGGGTACTTGAGTGGATCAGGGCTGGGGAAAGGAAGAGGAGCTCCAGCCCCCGGGCTGCAGCCTAGCATAAGGCTAACAGGTACTGGGGGTTACAAAGGGCAGCCCAGGGGTAGGCCAAGGCAGCAGGTCCAAACCCAACTTTGCCAGTGATGAGTAGGGTGATACTGCAGTCTGCCCCAGGAGTGGGGACTAGATGATGACTGGCAGTAGCCTTATACTGAGACAAGGTGGGGATAGTGGGTGGGGGTTTCCTGAGAGAAAGGAGTTACTGCTGGGGGCAGCACCCCAGCTAACAGGGCAAATGGAGTCAGAGAGGGACACAAGCCAAGTGGCAGTGGATCACTGGCCTGCAAAGGGTGCTCTGGGCTGGAAATCAAGCTTATTCCCTGAGAGACCAACAGGAGGTGCCCCAGGGGTGAGCCTGCACCCTTACAGTCCCTGACTTTATACTTGTGGCTTAAATTTAGTTAAATTATATTGCAACATGGCACAGTGGGCACAATGATGGTCCAAACCATCACTATTGTAAGCTACATTACTAGAGTGTTTTGGACCATGCCTGCATAATGCAGTGGTACAATATATTTTTAATAAGGGATCACAAGAAATATGCACCTCACTTCATGTGTCTAAAGCTGCAAGTCTTCGCTCCATTAACAAACACTTTTGATTTCAGGGAGCAAAGATGGCAGGATTTGGAGCCGTTTGGAGTTTTTAAAGAATTAACAGCACTTCCAGCATAAACACTTTGCTTATACTTTCCTGGGAGGAATTCAAAAGTGCAGAGAGGCAGTTCAGCCTGGATCAAGGTCAGTTAGCATAAACCAGCAAGAACTCTCCTCAGACAATCAATAGTCCTATACAGAAGACTTCTAAAGCTTTATAGACATTGGTTTAATTTATATAGAGTACATGCAGATTGCACGGTGAGGTGATAAGACTAAAAATGGGACCTGGAATTAATAATTTAAAAGCTGCTTTTAAGTTCTAACTTTTTAGAAATCTTTGATTAATTCCTATCTCAGTTTCCACCGATTGTTCCTCTCACTTCCCTGTCCCCTTCCTTCCTTCCTTCCCTTTCCCCATTCCTTTATTATATTTTTTTGCCTTTTTGTGGTGGTTCTCCCCATATTTGTGTGTGCCAGAGGTTTGGGCGTGAGAGAGGGAAGGGATTCAGTCAATCAATAGAAGCAGTTCACATCAGAATGCATTAGGAAGAGAAACAACGGCTTGTAACTCAGCAGGACTCTTAACTGTGGAAGCAACTGGGCATTGCAGAAGCCTACCAAGAGAAGTGCACTAATTTAACACTCACTTAACATCCCTTTAGACTGAACACTATTGGAAATAATACAGGGATTAGTCCTGCATGTGTAGAACCAGCATAGAGGATCCAGATACCTTGACTATCTAAGAATCCATATTAAAAAAAACAACAAATTGTCCTGTGGGCTGCTACATGACAGGAAGCCAAAGGAATCTAGTGGTGTGCCATTCATTTGGATGTGGGAAGCATAACTCACAAATGGATTGTGATCTGAGCAAGCTAGAGACCTAGAGGGGAGATTCTCAGCAAGCAGCCTCTATCTGTGAGCACACCACTTTGTGTCTGCACATATTTGATACACCACCTGTGTACACACCAGATTGAGCATGGTGTGCAGGGTGAGGGTTTTACCCATGTTAATTCTATGACCTGTATATATAAGTGACAGACTCTTATTTACACAAACAAGCATCAGAGTTTCAGAAATGTGCATGGGTGCGTGGGCAGAAGTGTGCCCTTTAAATGAGTGCTGGGGTGGGGAAATCCCACTGAAAAAATCAACCTATAATGAACAAGTACTTTAAATAAATATTCAGCACAGTAGTATGTGCCAGATATTAAGTATACAGATGAAATTTAGAGATACTGTGTCCGGAGAGATGAGTAACTGTAAGTCAATGTATACCATAGTTCAATCCTCCATATCATCTCTATCCAGCACTCCCACACAATCCTCCTCTTCGTATTGTGCTGCCAGGGATGCCCACCTCCACTTCCCCTGGCAATTTTCCTAGAAGAATATAGCACAGTCCAGAGAAACTCTTCAGAGGAGTTAATACAGCCTGAGGCTCCATTAATATTATTGGCTCCATCCTAGGTGGGGGAGAACAGTGTATGAAGTGCCCCTATTCCCCTGGCCCAGTGTTCTTCAGTCCTTTTCTTCCCAAGAAAGCCCTTGCCCCTTGGAGGAGACTGTGGAATGGTAGTGGAAGTGAACCTTCAGAGGTAATAGACAACTCATCCATTCAGTGTGGCAAGAAAGGGAGATGCCCACATTGGGAATGCCCTTTGAATGTGAGTATAGCTGGAAAAAGTGGGTCCTATGTTATTGCAAATGAAATTGCCAATGCAAAGAATGTGCTAGCCTGCATTTCCCCCTGGTTGTGACAGCGTCAGTGGAAGTATGGAGTTTCAAGCATTATGTATTTTCTTTCTTCTCTATCTCCTGAGTTTGATAAGAAACAGCACTTCCTTAGCTTTGGGACAATAGCTCTTACACACAATTCAGAATGACAAGGACCCGCTGTGTAGCCGGCACCACTCAGTCTGATTTCCTTGCTCTTTATCTTGGTGGCTTTGTACAAGAACTACAGAGAGATTAATAACTTGGGTTGAATTTCCTCTTCTGCGATACCACACTTACACATTTTATTAAACAGATAATAAGGCATTTATAACCCTACATTAGATATGTGGTTAGCATCTTAGAATTGGATGGGATTATGTTTTGGCATGGATTATACTGTACATGACTAAATTATCCATTGTTGAGAAAGATGTGATGATGAGAGCTCAGATATTCACTGATACACATAAAACAGATGTTATTTCTAGCCATATGTTCATTTCCGTATATAATTGGGGAATCTTAGAACATAGAGTTAGTGCCTGCACTTCAGTTCACTATATATATACACATACATACATATACGTATACATATATACACACACACACACACACACACACACAGGGGACAGTTCTGAACAAAAGGAATCTCAAAATGAGAGTCAAAGTGAAAAATACAATCTAAAAATTCCAATAGTTAAACCTAAACAGTGAATGGCAACTGCTATTCATCTGTTAACTGCCTTTTCCTGAGGGATCCATTTCAGGTTGCCTCTTGAAAAATGATATTGAGTGGCTTTCTTCAGCAATTTTGACTTCAGTCTCACAGTGCTAGTGCTGCATTGTAAAAAGCTCTAAGCCAGTCCCAAAGGAAAATTCAGACTAGAATTTATTTTACAGAGCTATTTTAATAATCGGAAAGCGGCTTGTTTGAGCACTCATACCTGTGTGTGTAGGATTCTGGTTTAAGACCACACTTTACTATAGCAGATTGTATTACATGGGAGCATTCCCATTATGTAGGTGATGAGAAACTATGAGGCTTTGCTCATGACTGCTGGCTATGACACCAAGCAATGGAACTTTTGATCATGGGTCTTTTAACATCTAGGTGGGGCCTCAGACACCATCAGGGATTATGACTCAACAGTTTGATGGTACCTTCCAGGAGGAGAGATCCAAAAGCCTTTTAAGGAGTTCAGACTCTGCTATGGAAGAGTCGTTTCAGACACGACAAATATAGACAACTTTCAGGTGAAAGGCAATGCTATATATTGTATCTCAGGACAGGAGGTAAATATTATATTCAATTGGATACCAAAGGAAATTTAGCCAGCCAGAATGCAATCAGTTGTAATTTGTCTAGGTCTTGGTGGTTAGTATCCCTGTCTTATTAAGAGTACCTGGGGTCCTGTGCCTCCTTAGTTTTCTTCCCCAGTCCCTGGAGTTACCTTATTATGGTGGTTGGGGTCCAACGTTCTTTCAGACAGGAGCATCCGCTCTTCCTGTTTCATCAAACACAACTTGTGACTTTCAAAAGTTCAGAAATTGAACACGACATCAATAGATATTGAATATTGTAGTTTGTAAACACATCTAGGAATGAACAACAAGCCACAAGGCATCCAATTCCCCTCCACCATTACCAGCCACTGGCAATAGCTAACCGTCCAGTTAAAGTAGCGCAGAGAAGAGCTGCAAGATGCCTCCAGCGATATACCCTAAAGGCCAGTAGGTTTGGGTTCTGGGCCTAAGGCCTCACACCAAAAATGCCATACAAGAATATGCTGACCAATTTCCACTATCATCATAGGCTATGAAGTGGAGAGGAGAGGAGCTGTTTGGATAACAAATCCTAACTAAAGAGGATAGGTGCAAGGAGCTCTGGATGGCACATGGAACAGGAACTGGCTGCGTATCCCACATGTCCCCTTTTCCCTTCAATAAAATGTTATCAGAACAGTTTGGAAAAGCACTATGCTGTCACTGAATTGGGGTGCTACAGGATCCCCTCACAAAAGGAGTGATCACACTCACCCAGCAGCAAGAGTCATGCCACTCGATTCACATCTAGCTTTGGAAGACAGACCAGTCTGAACTTTAGCATAAGTGACACAACAGGACAAAAAATGAACAGAACCTGGAGCAAAGCAGAACTGACACATTTTAGACATCTCAGCCAGCAACTCCACAAACGGAAACTCCACAAAGAGTGGACACATTACTTCTAGCGAAGAGGGGTCAAGACCCATCCCCACTGACATCTTTAATCTGAGGCTCCCTGGATTAGAAAAAGGCAGATGTGGTAACATTATTTTCTGCTGATGGGAACTCAGCTCCATTGTTAGAACTTCATTTTTAGTCTTTGATTCCACCCCCTCACCCCAGTTTTAAATATTTGTTATAATATCATTAATTGAGGAAAGTAACATTAACTTCAATGTATACGTCACTGATAGGTTCTTAAGATTTAGAAATAAACCCTAGCTTCCAAGCTTAGAAATGACTACAAACAATTATGTTTGATTTTGCTGCTGTCTCTAGTATCTTGACATCTGGCTTTGCTTTTTTATATTCTCTTCTCTTTGTGTACCCCTTGCTATTTCTCCCCTACTTGGGTATATCTTAAGTAAGAGAAAAAATAAGCAATCTGAGTTTGCACACATCTGTTCTCTATGCCCCTTAATAGCTATAAGTTGTGTTCCACCCTCATATCTGAAGTGCTTGCTTCAGGGTCTCCTACAGCTGACTCCCCAGGCAGCCGTCAGCCAAAGAGACAGCCCCAAATCCATCAAGACTAATCTTCCCTGGGAAAACTGCAAATTTACCAGCAATCAGAGAACCTCGCAGCCCCATTTGCCTCTCCTCGCCCCCACAAAAAAACCACAAGATTATTTTGCTTTTATTCTGCCACTTTCACCTAAAAGCAGATAGAAACTGAAAGCTTTTGTCCTTGGAAAAATGTCATGAATTCTTACAAGATCCCATTGTTCTTTAAGTCTGTTGTAAACAACCTGTCAAGTTTAGCCGGGATGTGCAATAAATTATCTTTCACAAAGAGAAAATTGTGGAAAATTAGCAGATTATCTGTTAATACATTCCATATGGTGAAATGGAAGAGGCCAACACTCCTGTCAGCCTATATGAAACAGGGCTAGAAGTTGCAGGGTTTTCTCTGCAGTGCCACAGCAGTTTTAGTTCCTGTCGTAATTCTCAGTGAAAGCCAATGTATTATTTTTTTCAGATGAACATATTCTGTACCAAGATAGCTTGATTCCCTGGAAGGGCATGGCTTGGTGATCAAGCTATCAGGTCTGAAATATCTAGATTCCTAAGAATCGAAGATTCAACCTTGCCCTTTTAAAATACATGAATGGAGTTCTAAGCAGATTGCAAAATCCTGTCTGCTTTGCATGGTGCTTTTTGTAATTCCAGGGCTTTGCCCCAATCTCCAGAGGAAGCTCACTCTGGTTCAGTGATCCTGAGTCTGCCACCCTAAAGACATTCCCTCTGTGATATAAGTATCTACTTTTGTGTTGATAGTTTGCAGACCCAGGAGTCAGACCTACGATGTTTGCAGCAGCCTGCCCCCAAGCTTTCTGAGCAAGTCTCGATGACTTGAGTGGGAGCTGGGGATGATCAGCACCAATTAAAACCAAGACTGAACGTAGCACTTTTCATTTAAAAGTGCATCACAAGGGCAGATTTTGTCTTTCTTGTACCATTGAGGAGCCTGAAGAACAGAGGTCACCACTTGCTCATGCTCACACAGCAAGTCAATAGAGTCAGGAATAGAACCCAGGTCTCCAACTACCCACTCCCTTAACACTAGCCTCTAACTAGCTAATGCTGCCTCCCCTTAATCAAAGTATCTGAAAGCCTTTGGGTAAGACTTTTCAGTCCTGTACAGTCTGTAATGAGCCAGTAATAACTTAAGGAAACCATATAATCCTACCAAAACCTTCATTTGTGTTCTCTCTTCATTTGTGGCCAGGTATTTAGACATATGGCCCTAAGAGAGAAGAAAAAAGTAACATAATGGGCCAGATTCAGGAGATGTTACATGTTGATAACTGAGCGTAAAGAAGTCTAAGTTAGAGTAGGTTGAAGGCAGCATGCGGTGGCCTCCTAGTAAGCAGTCAGACAGATTGAGTGGCTAGAGAGAAGGCACTATACTTTTGGTAACTGTCTCAGCACTTTACTCAGAAGGAGTCTGTCCAGGCTTTTGGTCATGCTCAGAGACTTGTTATTAGCATAGTCAGTCACATATAAACCTGACATTTAACCGTATATATGCCTGGTACCATTGTGTCCTGCCATATTGCTCTTACAACTCCTTAGCATGTAAGTTATACCTGTTGGATTCCCTTAGGGCCACCTAGACTCATTAGTTACCTCATTCACTTATGCAAGGTGGCATAAATTACCTGTGGGTATATCGCTTCTGAATTTGTTCCAATATATGGTAATTCTCTCTCAACAGAATAGTCCATTTATCCATGGTATCAGTAGATCTTTAAGCAGCTGTATTTATATGACTGCCTTTTATCCCAAAGCCACCCAGAATGCTTTACCCATTGAATACATGCAGCAGTACTGAAATGCAGCTGCTTCTGCTGTGGAGGGCACTGGGCAGCCAGCATTGAGTGCAGGGCTGAAAATGAAGTCTGGAACAAGGTCACTTGCAAACCCCTACATGCTGGGGGATTCTTAGTATCTGTTCAGGCCATTCTGTTATGGTCTCATTCAAAAGCTGGTTGATTTGTAACAGACTTTTTCGGAAAAGCCCATGGGTGGAAATGAACAGAGGTAATACTTAAAATGCTTTTAGTCTTCTCTGCTAATGCGCTTTGGTAAAATTCTATTGCTATTGTGATGCAAACTGGGTCAGATTGTTGATATAATTCCTACCCCAGGTATTCACTGTAAATCAGCAGATTTTTTATTTCTCCAATTTTTTGGCGGATGGAGCTAGAGAGAAAGGAAACAAACATCTGGCACGTGTCTATGGAGAGTTGTTATTAAAGCTGAATCTCAGATCAGATCCCCAGGAAATTAGTCCCCATGTAGGTCTGGGGAATTTGCATCTGGCCCCCTGTTTACAATCTTATCACATTCATTCCTATTTCTCACGACCTTAACACCATGCTAGCTGTAGCAAAGCATTTGGTTACTACTAAAAAAGGTCAGGGCCCTCCAGAGGCCAATTACTTTCACATGAAGAAACTGCCTTCTAGAATCCAGTTCTGTTCTGCAGAAGTTGAGCCTCCTGAGTAATATAATAAGATGTGAGGTACTGAAGAGTAGCTACACTCTGAAGAATTTATTGAACTCCTGAAGATCTCCATCCAAGTTTTCTATTTGTGCCCGTGCCGGAACTGATAACACATAGGAGTTGGATATTTTTTTTTTGCAATAGTGAGATAGAGAGTCACTATTTTGTTGTTTGAAATTTTATTGTATAGTACAGCAAGAGCTCATTCCTTCATTCCTTGTGCACCCAGACTCCTTTTGACCTTAATGGTAGTTTTGGATAAGGAGGAAAATACTGGTTCTCAAAATGGAAAGTTTGATTTCATACAGGTCTGTGTGTCCAGCAGGAAATAGATTCTTTAGAAGTCACAAGTTCAACTCCCACTGGAAAATCATAAAAGACAAAAACACCACATCACCTGTGGATGAACACTTTCCACAAACAATCACTCTATATCTGACCTATTAGTCTTCATCCGCAAAGGAAACCTGCACACTTTCAAAAACAAGCCTGGGAGCTGAAAATCATTAACTGAATAGAGCACTGGATTTATGTCTTATTACAACAACCTATAACCCATTAAGAAACCCCCAGCTGCCTCCCACTCCCACTTCCTTCCACAGCCTATGACTGGAGGGAGGTTAATCAGTCACCTTGAATGGTCTCTTAGAATATGTGTTAACTACTTCTGCTAAACTGCTCCACCTTGTATTTAGCTGTCACACTCTGGGTACACTTCCCAGCCATGAAGATAAGCTCAGTGTAAGCCCAAAAACTTGTGTCTCTCACCAACAGTAGTTGGTCCAACAAAACAAATATTACTTCACTGACCTTATTTCTCTAAGTTCAACACCCGGCAGGATCAAGGCAACCCTTTGTGCTACTAAGAAGATAAAGAATTTGTGGGTGATTTTTCAGATAAAAGCTTAAAACACCAATGGCCAGATCTGTTCCTGGGGGCTGTCAGGGAGAGAACCAGCTCCCAGCACAGGACAGAGCAGCCTTAAGGTTTTAACTTTCCCTGGTCAGGTTTGCCAAGTGAGAATCAGTCTGGGCCCACCCACAGCATACCCCCCCATGCCGTATCCTACAGAGGATGCCACTACAACAAATCAATGTACAGTTGTTGCTTTAAAGCCATTAATACTTTAACAGGATAAAGAGGACTTAAGGATCAAGGATCTGGGCCCAAACAAGGTTCTGTCAGAGCTGCATGCACTTGCCAGCTATGCACCAGTTAATGCTTCTGTAACATGAATTTAACATTTAACTGTCCCACAGATATTGGGGATTCTTTGATTTTTTGGTAAAGCATTTAGAACACCTCAAACTTTGAGATCCTCCAAATGGCTTTAAAACAGCAAATGTCCTTCTTTATCTCTTTAATGTACTGTCAAGCCTAAGGCCTTCATGATGAGATAAAGGTTGGCATCTTACTATTTTTCAAGACTCTGGAGTGAGTTGTTAGGCAGTTCCAAGTCCATGTAAAAATGTTTTAGAAGCATAAGAGACTGTAACAAAGCATGATGAATGTAGAGAGTTGGAAGACATTTTCCCAGGGGTACTGTATAGAACAGGGATCGGCAACCTTTGGCATGCGGCTCGCCAGGGCAAGCCTCCTGGTGGGCCGGGCCAGTTTGTTTACCTGCCATGTCCACAGGTTCGGTCAATCATGGCTCCCACTGGCCGCGGTTTGGCGCTCCAAGCCAATGGGGGCTGCGGGAAGTGGCGCAGGCCGAGGGATGTGCTGACCGCCACTTCCCACAGCCCCCATTGGCCTGGAATGGGGGACTGCAAGCAGTGGGAGCTGCAATTGGCTGAACCTGTGGACACGGAAAGTAAACAAACTGGCCCAGCCCGCCAGGAGGCTTACCCTGGTGAGCCGTATGCCAAAGGTTGCCGATCCCTGGTATAGAACAACACTAGGCCCACTCTTACAAGTTCTCTCAGCTGATAAACGGGGAACTGTTTCAAACAGTGCAGAAAGAAAGCAAAAGGGAGTGAAGGGGATAACATGTGGGCAGGAAATAAGGAGATTTAAGATGGAAAGTTGCAAACAAGTACACCTGGAAAAAATAGTCCCCACATATATTCAATGGGAGGTATTTTATTTAGAAAGCAGTAAAGCCAAAAGGTGCTTGGGGAGCAATAGTGAGCAGGAAGTCAGATAATTACGCAATGCGGTATAGCAGCAAGAGGTTTGGTTTGGGGACCTATACACCAGCAAAAGAAGCAAGTGCCTGGAGCAGCCAATAGAAACGGGCGGCACTCCGTCCATTGTAGGGGTGGCACATCTGGATTGGTGGCAGCGGCACTTCAGTGGCAGCTCAATCAACCCGCTCCGGATCGGCAGCAATTCAGCGGTGGGTCCTTCACTCGCTACCTTGCTCCTCGGCAGCACTTCAGCAGCAGCTCAATTGGGTTCTCTCTCTCTTTTTTTTTTTTTTTTTTTTTGCCACTTGGAGCAGCAAAAAAGCTGGAGCCGGCGCTGCCTATACAAAAACACGGAGTCTCAAATCAGGGAGTCATTGTCCCTCTTCTCGGTATAGCAACGACAAGTTATCAGAGTGGAGCATTTACTTCTGGAAAATTTGGATGCCAGAAGGATGATGATAAATTGGAGACAGTTCAGAAGAGAGCTATAAGGATGTTGGGTTATGAGGAAAGAGCTTAATACCCCTAGCTTGGGCATATGATAGCCTATACATATTTGTATTTACATGCTTCAAAAGGAGACATGACCAGCAGTTTCTTTGAGGAAATAACTAAAAGTAGATATGAGTGAATACATCTTCAGTTGCTTCAATAGCAATTGACTGTTTTCAAGAGTAAAAATTTGATGAAAACTTTCTGCCTGTAATTCTTGGGTTACAGAATGTACCTTGTAGTTTGAATGTACTTGGTGTCCAATCAGATCCGATGGGCAACTCTTCTATTCTTCCACTGGACAAAAATTATTCTTAAACGTGAGTAACTGCAGCAAAAACACAGTTCAAAATTTACTTTACTTTTCATATTCTTTAAGGACACATCTGGCTAGGTGAGTGAGTTACCTTTTCATTACTGGATACATCTCTCTTAATTATAGGCAAGCAAAAAAAAAAAAAGTCTTATTGTAAAGGAAAAAACAAAAACCTAATCAGATGGGTCACTAGTTTCTAGCTTGGTGCCAGTGAGAATTATGGATGCCCAACACATAAGAATCAGGCTATTTTATCTTGGGCTAAGATTTTTTTGAGTGGATACTCATCTTTGGGATACTCATCTTAAAGGGGCTTTGTCATAAATATAAAGGAAAGGGTAACAACCTTTATGTATGCAGTAACATAAAATCCCTCCTGGCTAGAGGTACAGAATCACTTACCAGTAAGGGGTTAATCAGTTCGATTAACGTAGTTGGCACCTGACCAGAAGGACCAATGGGGAAAGAAGATATTTCAAATCGGGGGGGGGAGGAGGGAGAGGTTTTGTTTGTGCTCCCTTTGTTTGTTCCCTCTTGGGACAGAAAGAGAGAGACCAAGCAGGTAAACCAGCTCCTAAAAAGATATCTGAAATAATACATCTAAAATTACAGAAATTGCAAGTAAAGACAAGGAAATGTGTTAGATTATCTTTTGTTTTAGCTTGTAAATTTTCCTATGCTAAGAGGTAGTTTTATTCCTGTTTTTTGTAACTGTAAAGTTGAATCCAGAGGGGAGCCCTCTGTATTTTAAATCTGGTATTACCCTGTAAAGTTACCTTCCATCCTAATTTTGCAGGTGTGATTCTTTTACTTTTTTCTTTATTATAAAGTTCTTCTTTTAAGAACTTGATTGATTTTAGTGTCCTAAAGATAAAGAGTCTGGTCTGTACTTATATTAAAGGCAATTGTTTGGTATATTATTCTCAAGCCTCCCCAGGAAAGGGAGTGAAGAGGCTTAGGGGAATATTTTGGGGAAATAGAGACTCCAAGCATTCTTTTTCCTGAATCTTTGTCTAAATCACTTGGTGATGGCAGCAATACCATTCAAGGACAAGGAAAGGATTTGTGCTTTGTGGAATTTTTTAACCTAAGCTGGTAGAAATAAGCTTAGGGGGTCTTTCATGCGTGTCCCCACATCTGTACCCCAGAGTTCAGAGTGGGGAGGGAACCCTGACAGGCTTGATTTTAAGAGGGATGCTTTTCAGTACTTTTTTAAAGTCAAGCCTACAGGTGTCAGGTTGGACATCCAAAAATCATTTACTTGAAAGCCTGTGCGCCTTATTCTAGGCAGCTCAACTGGAGACTTTTGGCCAGAGATCTTGCTTTTTTCTGAAGCTCACTAACTTTGGCTGTGATCAACTATTAAAGGGAAGAGGTTCCAGGAGTGTGAGGTTGTAACATTCTGTGGTGTAATCCAGACCGATGAAGAGTTGTGTCACTTCTTACCCTGTAACCCTGAGGGCTTGACAATGCCTTGCTCTTCCTGGGATGCCCATTCAGCAACAAGCATGCACTCTATGTCTATGTAGTGTACATCTCTGGTCCAAAGCTTTGGATTCAGGAGCCTGCCTGCAGTACCACAGACTTTCACTGGTTTCCATCAGCCTTGGTTAACAACTGGCAAGGTGACTCCACACTGTCCCCAGCCCCACATTTACCCCAAAATGTGTGTTCTGAAATGTTCAGCCCTGTCCTGGAACAATCAGGAATGTCAAGGTTTGTTGCTCCTTTAAAGGGTCGATATTCAATAGTTTGTTACTGTAACTGTTCACTGTACAAACACCTGAAACACTGGATTGGTTTAGATTAAAAATAAAGCAAGTTTAATTAATTACAAAAACATTGAGTGAGTACAAGTATAAGGATTAAAGTTACAAAAGAAATAAGATAAAATGTCTTCTAGTAACTAAAACTTAACAAGATCCACTTGGGTCAAGGTGAAATCCTCACTACCTTTTCCCATTGTTATACGTGAAGAAGAATTAGCTGTCTAAATATCTTTGAAGTTATGGACCTAAATGCTTAGGCATTTCTTATACCATGGCAGGGCTGGTGGCATCAATGTCAAAGACAGAAAAAACAAAAGTGAGAGCCACCTAGCAGATCTTAACTACTGCATTGGAACATTTTTAAAAGCATGCCTCAGCTTCCACAGGCAATGGTCAGCCTTTATAAGCATGCATGTTAATGTAGCCTTCAAAACAAATGGTGATGCACTTTACTCTGATGGGTGAGATCTACACATTTTACAAGCTATGCAAATGTTTGTGACATTTCCAGGTTCTCCTCTTTCAGCTACTATCCTATTGCACCCTGGGAACTGGCACTAATAGCTAGCAAGTTTGCCAATTCAAACAAAGTTCTATTGCCAAAGGAAGAGGGAAGTTTAGGCAAACATTACAACACGCTTGGAAGCTCTCTTACCACATGGATATTGTTACAAAATACTACATTTTATGTTCCAGTTTTGGAAATGAACACAATATTAATTTCAAATAGTTTGGATAATAGAGAGATCACGAGTTGCAGTTGTACTTTCACCTGATTTCCATCCTCCCTGGTATTGGATCAGAGAGCTGTGGGAATAGCCTGTCAAAACCTCATCGCCCTGCACCTTTCCATTCACACTTTCTAGGAACAGAGGCATGTATAGTGTGGAGGATGACTTCCTGTGCTACATTTCACCTCCTTTGTGTAATGAAGATCTTGGGTGAAGTTACCACTCACAGTGAAAGCTTTTCTTGCTGCAAGATGATGTAGGGCGATATCTGCAGACCTCAGTTCCATGCCTGCTTCCTCCAAGAACCAATTAGGAGCAGTAATCCACCATTCTATTTGTTCATCCCCCCTTGCTAGTGAGAAGCATCACTTGTTTGAACCACTGCATCCTGGTATAGACAATTTGGGCCAAAGTTCCTGGTGGCATACCCTCAGAACATCCAACTTCACCCTCACCAACACCAAGATATTGCATGGAGGCTGCCTTTGAGAAGCAGTAGAAATGGGGATAGCTAAAGCAGAGGCAGAGCTAGCAAGTGCCAATGGCATTCATTACGATGTTCTTGGATATTCATTACTGCTTCTGAATGCTTGGATTGTGTAAATGATGTGATTGGTAAATACTGTTGTGAATCAGCAACATTTGGTGGGTTTTGAGACAACTTTCTATCTGAACTTAAGAATTTGCCCAGTAAAAAATTTCCTATCAAACCCTTGATAGAAAATCGTGTTTATGATTAAACAAAAGATTTTCTGGAAAGTGTCTGCTTGCCTTGAAAAGTTTGTTTTCTTGCCAGAAAACTGAAAAATTTTGTCCATAGAACAAAATTTTTGGATTTTGAGCAAAAAATATTAGACTTTTGATAGAAATTTATGAAAATGAAAGGTTTTATTGTTTGTCCAGAATGTTTCATGAAAAAAAAAAATTCAACCAGCTCAAACAACCACCCAAACCCCAGCTACAATCTCCACTCTCCAAAGAGTGAACCTTTGGACCACACTTTGCGGTTAAAAACCCTCTTTATGCCTGTTGCTTTAAGAAACAAACCTTATTAAGTTTCTTTCTCAAGGCACTTTTTCCAAGATTTTTTTTCAGACCAAATGTGAAACTTGCAACAGATAGACTCTGAACAAGGGAAAATGATACTATTAGGAAGAGAATCTCCTGCTTAAAAAGCCAGCATTTTTTGCTACCTCCAAGCCTTGGCTTTCTTTTCTGGGCCAAACATATTTTATATTTAAAAAAATAATTGTTGATCAGTTTGGAATGTGTTTCATTGTTAGAGAGGAACTCACATCTAGCTACATTTTTAGATATAGACTCAGTGGCATTTGAGGTTTTTTTCTTTTAAGGTGTGTAACTCATTTGCCTCCCTGAATAAAGGTCTTAGTCCTGTAAGAATGCCCACTTCCCTTTATTGCTAAATCTCTACTTTTTTAACCTTTACAGAGTCTCCTCAAGGCAACTCAAGCATTTGTGCTTGTTAATGTCCTCAGATTGTAGATCATTTAAACCTGGGAGAACTAATCCCATTTCTGTTTGGACTGGGTCCCACAGGGTCAAGAGCTATATTGCAGGGTGGTACTTCCTACCTAAGTGCTCTTCTGTTGTCATGGAACATAGTGGTTTGCCCCACGGGTTGGAGAGCCTGGGGCTAAGCCAACCTAATTACAGAATGGGCCCCGCCTGAGAGAAATCAGTGGTTCTTGTATAAATGGAGCCAGGTCTAAGTAGTGATAAAGCCCAGCTGGGGAAAGAGCTAGAGGGTGGTTCCTATAAACACAAGCAGCTCACAACAGAAAGTGGCAGTAAAAGGGAGAAAAGCAGAAGAAACTGCTGTTATATCTCTAGGTTTGCAGGATCCTGGTTTGGAGCAAGGAAGCCCAGGAGAGACCCTGGCTGAACAAGGAAGAGGCTGAAGAATAACCTGAAAGAGGGCAAAAGGTTTTGATTTTGTGTTAAGACATTTGTGAACTTTGGACAGATGTGACCCAAGAAGGGGGTGGACAAAAGACTGACCTAGCTGGAGGGCCAAATTACTGATAGAAACAGCATGATAGTGCTGGAGTGACCATTGTCAGGGGGCTTGGTGAGTGAGCTGCAATGCCAAGCCTGGCTATGAGAGGGTGAGTGCACACTGTGCTGGATCACTTTAATAGTTCCTTTCCAAAAAAAGTATCTGGATCTAATGCTCCCTTTTGATGTGTCAGAGAGATCTTATACTTCTGGAATCTGATACTGGCTCACGTTCAAGGAGCTGTTTTTGTGACTTTCTCTGCAGTGCTTCACACTTTCATCAGTTTTAGGAAAATTCGGATCTTCCCCCCCGCACCCTTGTTCACTACACTAAATAGGCGTGAATTATTCTCTCTCAAATTTTTTGGGTAGGATATGGATGCTCAAAAGTGCTGAGACACCTCTAGGGCAGTCATGTTCCTTCTCAATAGGAGGGGGTCCTAGCTAGATGTCAGACAGGCTGTGTTATAGAGAAAGGGGGGTGCCTATCTACAATATAGGTTGAGAAAAAGCAGATTAAAAAACTAGAACTTCTCAAAGCCTACTTCCTGTCAGACCAGGCCTTCCGTTTCCACTAGCACTGGGGAACAGTAAAGCTCTCACACACTTCTCAGAACTCCAGTCTTGAAAATCCTAGCAAAGAAATGGAACAAGTCTACCTTATTATTTAGTACTGACTTGTTCTCCTGAAAACCTTTTCTCGCTCCTCATAAACAGCTTTCTTGTCAGTCTCTCTCTCCTATTCTTAGCCTAGTACTGCCAACCCTAAGCAGTCAAAAATGGGGGGGGAAAACCTCAAACCAACAATGCAAACAGAAAATCCAAGATTGATATACAGTTGTAACACTTTGAGGAAGTGTTTGCTTCTTTTTATTTGCCTTCTGGTTTGAGCCTTAAGATACACTTGGGTCCCATGTTCATGCTTATCTATACAAATGAGAGAGCTAAACTTCTTTTTTTAAAGCAGAGACTCCAGGTAATAACCTGATTGTAGCAGTTGAGCCTTTAAGGAAAACAATAAAACACTGCATGCATCTGATGAAGTGGGTATTCACCCACGAAAGCTCATGCTCCAAAACATCTGTTAGTCTATAAGGTGCCACAGGATTCTTTGCTGCTAATAAAACACTTGCCATTCTTCCTTCATCAAAATCCCTCTGACCTGGGAGCCCCCCCCCCCCCCCACAGTTAGTAGTGCACACATTAGGTGAACAAAGAGGGCTGTGGCTCTTAAAAGAGAATTTATGAAACCAAAAAAAGTGTTGTTCAAACTTCAGTGCTGCTGTAAACAGAACCTTGCAGGAAAGTGGGGTCAGGAAAGTTTGTTGGTGCTGAGAAACCACATGCATACAGATGCATACTGTATACATATGTCAAGTCTGATGACTTTAGCATTAGATGCATTCTCTTGGGTGGCATGTTTTCAGATGAAACAGAGAAGTTAGGCATTTGCTACTCAGAATCCTTTAACTCTTTGAATACCACACTGGAAGTTTACCCAGCAAAGATTGTGTCCTGCAACCCTAAGGGGCTTCATCATATTACTATGTCACCCTGAGGGTGATATGAACAACATTGACCAATATGGGATGTTGCATGCCATAATGGAGGAAAGTTGTTACATTTTACGTTAAATAGTGGTTATGTTCTAGAAAGCCATTCTGTTTGACGACAGGCAGCATTGTCCCATGTTTGTTTTTCTTTGAGTTTCAGATAAAGCTTACAAAGTAGAGCATTTAACTGCCTACTCACCCTAGGATATTTAAGATGAGCTGTGTTCTCTCCAGCTGTTTCACCACAAATAAAGCCTGCAGTTAGACATCAGTTAAAACTTCTGCTGATGTGGTCCTTAATGCGACCTTGAGGGCTGATGTTTGGGGGATGGGGGAGAAAGGAGATGGAAAATTACAGTAGGGTCATAGTACCAACAAGAGGGAAATCAGTGGAGGATTCTGCTCAACATCTTAGATGTGTGTATTCAAAGTCAAGGAGTATGGGCAATAAATAGGAAGAATGTGGAAGTCAGTACATAAACTGAATTATGACTTAATTGGCATCACAGACACTTTGTGGCATAAGTCTGATGACCAGAATATTGGCATAGAAGGGTTTAGTTTGTTGAGGAAATACAGGCAGGATAAAAAGGGAGGAGGTGCTTCATTATACATCAAGAATATATATATTTATTCTGAGGTCCAGAAGGAGCGGGGAAAGTCAGACCAGTTGAAAGTCTCTGAGTAAAGAAGATCAGCAAGAAGCCATTATGGCTCCATCAGGAGCAGTTTAATGACCTGAAAATCAAAAAGGAATCCTGTGGAAATGTGGACAAGTTGCTAAGGAGGAGTACAAAAGAATAGCACAAGCATGTAGGGATAAAATCAGAAAGGCTTAGGCACAAGATAAATTAAACCCAGCAAGGGACATAAAAGGAGAGGTTCTTTAAATAAACTAGGAAGAAGAGAGAGACAAAGGAAAGCATAGGTCCTTCACTTAGTAGAGAAGGAGAGCTAATGACATCAAGAAGGCTGAGGTGTTTAATGCCTATTTTGCTTCTATCTTCACTAAAAAGGTTAGTGAGACAACAAGGGGGAAAGATATTAAGCCAAGATATGGAAAGAACAAGTTAAAGAATATTTAGATAAGCTAGCTGTATTCCAGTCAGCAGTGCCTGATGAAATCCATCCTCGGGTACTTAGGAACAAACTGAAGCAATCTTGGAACCATTAGCAATGATCTTTGAGGACTCATGGAGGATGGGGGAGGACTCACAGGACTGGAGAAGTGCAAACATAGTACCTATTTTCAAAAAGAGAACAAAGACAACTCAAGGAATTGTAAACCTGTCAGCCTAACTGTGGTACCCAGAAAGATACTGGAGCAAATGAGTAAACAGTTTGTAATCACATAGATAATAGGGTTATAAGCAATAGCCAGCATGGATTTGTCAAGAACAAGTCTTGCTAAACCAAACTAATACGCTTCTTTGACAGGGTTACTGGCCTAGTGGATAGAGAGAACCAGTAGATCTATTTTGATCTGAGTAAGGCTTTGACACACTCCCACATGACATTCTCATAAGCAAATGAAGGAGATGTAGTCTAGATGAAATTACAAAAAGGTGAGTGCACAAAAGGGTTAAAAGACCATACTCAGTAGTTATCAGTGATTCACTGCCAAAGTAGGAAGGCGCATCTAGTGTGGTCCCGTATGGGTCAGTCCTGGGTTTGGTCCAATTCTGGGCACCACACTTCAGGAAAGATGTGGAGAAATTGGAGAAAGTCCAGAGGAGAGCAACCTAAATGATAAAGATTTAGAAAACCTAACCTATGAGGAAAGGTTAAAAAAAATTGGGAATGTTTAGTTTTGAGAAAAGAAGACTGATAAGTCTTCATATATGTTAAGGGGCCGTTATAAAGACGACAGGAATCAGTTGTTCTCCATGTCAACTGAAGGGAGGACAAGTAATTGGCTTAATCTGCCATAAGGAAGATTTAACTTAGTTAGAAAGTTTTCCCCTAATACCTATCAGGGTATTTAAGCACTGGAATAAGCTTCCAGAGAGGTTGTGGAGATTCATTGGAGGCTTTTGAGAACAGGATAGACAAACACCTGTCAGGGATGATCTAAATTTACTTGGTCCTGCCTCAGTGCAAGAGGTGGACTTGATAACCTGTAGCGGTCCCTCCCAGTCCCTACATTTCTATGATTCTATGAGCCAAAATGGAAACCACCTCATTCCCACAGCTGTACCAACAGAGGTTTTTGCTTGCTTTAGTAAGAGAAGTAACTTTACTGATAATCCTGACCTCACATATCTGTTTAGGAAAATGTGACATTTTTACATATCTACTTTTTGGACCATACTATATAAGGAAATTGTTAAATGCTCATGTTTTCATCAGAGATTCAATTTTCTGTAGCAACACTAAAGTCAATGTTAGACACTTCACAAAATGTCTTTTGGCTGTTCTGAGTGGGATACCAGAATAATAGGAGTTGTTATATAGAAATATTTAGTTTTCTTATAGTAAAATAGCTCTAGTAGCTAACAATATTAAAATTACTTCTGACATAGAAATAATGGTCATTTTAGCATTCTACCAAGCTAACACATTCTGGGGGGCAATCCAGACAGTGATGGGTTGTCATCACCTGCCTGGCAACTTTTGGTGCCTCTCAGTGCTTTGTAATTGTAGCTCCCAACCTGGGCTGCTCACAAAAACATACAGGTCATACCTTGAATGTCTGTATATAGCTGCAGCCTGCCAACAACATTCTAGTCAACACTCTGGCTTCCTTGTTTACCACTTTCTGGGTGACCCCAACACACACCCAGTCCCATATTTTCCCCCAAAATGTGATCTGCACTGTCCAGCCCTCTCCTGGGCAATTCAGATATTAGTGGTCTGTTGCGCCTGTAAAGGGTCAATATACAACAGTTTGCTCTTTAATGGGAGTTAGCAAACAATTCAGTTTAAATGAAACACTAGATGAGTTTTTACTGAAGAATAAAACAAGTTTAATTAACTACAAAGGAGAGAGATTTTAAGTTAGTATAAGGTATTAAAGTCAGAAATGGTTACAAGAGAAATAAAGATAAATTGCTTCCTAGTACCTAAAACTTAAACTAGACTTGATTCAAGTTAAAATCCTTACGATGTGTTCCCAGCCTGACCAAAGTCTCAAGTCAGGATCTGCTCCCCAAAAGGCTGGTTCAAACAGTAAAGCAGGAGACATGGAGTCTGGGGGGTGCAGGTGCTGAAACACAGATCTGCCTTGTCTCCTTACTGTCTCAAGGACCCTGTTCACAGGCACGGGCTTCCTCCTTGCCCTGGGGGTGCTCAACCCGTGCTCTGCCAAGGCCTCACCTCCCACTCCACCCCTTCGTCCAAGCCCCCACCCCTCCTCTTCCCACTCATTTCCCAACCCCTCCCCCAAGCGTGCCCTGTCCCCGCTCTTTCCCCTCCCTCCAGCAGCTCCTGCATGCTGCAGAACAGCTGATCCACGGTAGGCGGGAGGCAGGGAGAGTAGCTAATCGGTGGGGCTGCCAGTGGGCAGAAGGCACAGGGGTGGGGAGGGGAAGGAGCTGGTTGCCAGTGGGTGATAAGCACCCTTTCATTTTTTTCTGTGGGTACTCCAGCCCTGGAGCACCCCTGTAGTCAGCACCTGTGACTCTGTTTACTACTTATATGTAAAGTGAGGTAAACACACACATTCCTTTATTTAAGATAGATCTATTTAACCACTCCTTCCTAATCAGGGCTATGTGAGTTTGAACATGTGCTACCAACATCATACAGGAGGAATTCAGAACTTTGCATATACCTTTGCTACATACATGTTACCATGATATTGACCAGTGAGTAAGTAGTTTTCAAATGAAGTCTGACAAGACATATTTTGTAATGTGTAGGGTATGAATACAAGGGTGCATTTGGTCACATAAGCATAAACTATCTGGTCAATAGTTAGGTAGTGCTGGTTTGTCAATGGTGCTTTAACTGTAATAAGGCTGTTGAGCATCTGAAATTCTCATTTTCTTCAAAGTTATGAGCATGGAAATGGGTTTGTATCTGACCACAAATGGTGTCAGTGCATCATGAGACACCATTGCACTCTTTGTCATATAGTGTGTATGTGTGTCTTTGAACAGTCATGTTTTCCATTAACTTGTGTAAAGTCCTTTAAGTCTGTAAGAGAAATCTGTAAAATGATTTTTCCCTTACTCTTACTGTAGGGTTGATCATGGATATTAAGTTCCTGGCATTGTCATGTATGACACTAGTGCATTAAAGAGAAATACTTACAATAAGTTTGGAAAGAATAAAAGTAGGTCTAAATTTTGAGTTTGCTAGCCAAGTGACTAAAGAAATTTAACCCTTTATGCTGTTTCTTAGTTTCCACGGACAGTGGAGACAATCTGAATTTGGACCAACGTTTTGCTGTGAGAATGCATGGACTCTTCTTCTGAACTATGGCACTTTGACTCACATCCACACTAATCTAAACCATCTCAGATGTAAAGCACTCTGCTGCAGCGCTGGGAGGCAGTGGATTCTAGGATACTTCTGGAAAGCCACCAGAGCACTGTGGGACCACTTTAGTGGTATCCATATTGGCAGACTGAAATGGTTCAGACTGTTATTACATTACTATGTAGCTATGCTGAAAGCAAGTATAATCCAAATGGTATTTGGCATGTATACTGTCAGGAGGACTGTTGAGTGTGGATGCAAGAGAAACTATGAATTAAGTGTCCAAAGTGCTGCCACAGCTGAAATAGCAGGAAGCCAACTCATGGGAGCATTTCTTTCATGTATACAAAATATTGTGCAAAGAATCTTTGGCAGCTGAATAGTAACAGTTACTCAAAGAAGCAGAACCAATTTTTAAATGCTTCGTGACTGGATGGTTGGGTAACTGTTCTAGGTTGTTGTGTGCGTGACATTAGCGAAAAAGAATGGAGTTTGAATAGAGTAAAAGGAAGTACAATATTTTTCTTCTGCTTTTCTGTTTAATGCTACAGCATTGTCTTTTTCTTTCTATCATTCCTTTTAGAAAAGCCAGCAAATACATGCACCTAAGGATTAGATGTAGTTAGTAACGGCTACCATGAAATGGAAGGTTGGAGAATCAGCTGAAGAGCCTCAGATTGAAGTGGAGGGAAGTAGTAGACTAACCAGGAATCCTGTCCTTAAACTGGCTGATGACATAATCCAGATGCTGTTTAGACTAACACTGAGTAAGCAGGGTTCAGGTGATAGCCTGGGACTATGGAGGTCTGGGGTCAGTCCTCTGCTCCACCATGGACTCTAAATCAATGAGTGTGTCTATGCAGCAAAGAAAAACCTGTGGCTGGCCCATGTCAGCCGACTCGGGCTCCTGGGGCTCGGGCTGTGAGGCTGTTTCATTGCTGTGTAGACTTTCAGGCTCTGGGATCCTCCCATCCCGTCCAAGCCTGGAAGTGTACACAGCAATGAAACAGCTCCGCAGCCCAAGTCCTGAGAGCTCACGGGTGTCTAGTTGCTGTGTAGACATACCCAATGGGACCTAGGCTCCTAAGCAGGGGAGGGTCATCCGCCCATGTAAGTGAGGCCCAGCCTAACCAAGAATCACTCAAAGCTACAAAATTACATACAGATTTAAGGACAAATTAGGATTTGATTTAAATGTCATAACTTACTCTCTCCAGCAGCAAAGCACAGTGCCAGAGAGTTTGAAGAATGTAGTGCTATGTGAGGCTCAGACCTTGGTATAGCTAAGAGTGCCTTAAGAGGGTGCGGTGTTGTCATGACAATTTACTGTGCCTGGGAGTCGCTTAGTAAGGGCATTGCTATGGTAACCAGTGCATGGTGGGGCCACTGCAGGATTGTAGCAGTTAAGCCAGGGACTGCAGGAGTTTAGCCAGAGGCATAGGGTGTGTGTGTGGGTGCATCTCACATGGCTCAGGTCCTACAAGGAGATGCCACAAATCACGGGCTCACCTCAAGCTCTGACCCACATGTTGTCCCAGGTAGCAGCAGCTCCAGGGTCCACCTGCTACTGCTTCACTGTAGATAAGGTAAGCTTTTAAAAGCTATGAAATTATCCATTGGGTGGGAGGTGAAAATAACTATTTTGTGATATGTGCCTCATCTGTTGAAAAAGTCCCAGGCCGCCACTGCTCCTAAGTGCCTAAATTCATTTTGAAAAGGAGATTTAGGATCCTAAATCAGTTAAGTGGTGCAGTGCTGAGCACAGCAAAGCCTAAATACCTTTAAAAATCTGGGCCTTAGTCTTTCTGTGCCTCAGTTCCCTGTTTTACAGATGGAGTTAATACAGGCCTGTCACATGGGCATTATGCATTAGCTGTTGTGAAGTGCTCAGACACTATGGTAATGGGGGGCCATATTAGATAGCTGTTACTAGCCTGAGTTGTGCAATTTGTTTGCTTCTTTGTGTTTTGGCCCTTCCCTGACCCAGCCACTCAGGGCCCACGGCCACATCCACACAATATATATATATATACACACACACACACACTACCTATATGGACCTGAGGATGTCACATGGGCCACAGGCTCAGCTGTGAGCGAATTGGGTTCCGGGTTGAGCTAGATATAGGCACTGAAGTAGTGAGGTTTCATCACACTCTTCTATTGGCTTTTACATTAGTTGTCAGCTTTGCTATTGTTATACAAAGCTAAATGAATTAGAGCACTGTTAATTAAAAAAAAAAATCGCTCAGCTAGTTTTGAAATAGTTTTCAACCCTCATTCAAAACAATCACACACTGCTGGTTCAGTGTCTGGAGGTAGCTGTTTGGGACTAGATCCAAAATCACACGTGTCTGAAACCGTACTGTGTAGGCAGCAAAGAGAAGAAGTTAGATCCCTCAGTCCACTTGCAAGATAGATTAAATATTTCTGCCATGATTAGCTTGTTTTGCTCCAAGATAGATTGATGTATAAACATATTAAACACTAGAGATGGGCCCAGTCTGCAAGCAGAGGTCCGACTCTCCATTTCCCTATGGTTTGGCAGAGGTATGGATGTGGCAGGGGAGCAAAGTTTGAAAGTAGAGTTTGTATTCAGCCCTTTAAAATCTGAAGTTTCCCAAAGGCTAAGTGTCTTTGAATCTGGTTTGTGTACTTCTTATTAATATCCATTGGAACTGTCACTGTTAAAGATCTGATGCAGAGATAAGTTGCTTAATGGGTAGGTAAGTGTTTCACTGAATCTAGGCCAGACTTCTATCTCAGGTATGTGGATGCAAATCCACAGTTTCACATTGGTGCAGTTAGGATCAGAATATGGCCCTAGATGAATGAATCACAAGACAAATGAATGCTCAGGAAGTCTGATGTCCTACTGCTGGATGGTGGGGGGAGGATTTGAGAATGGTAGTCTTTATTAACTGGAGAGCAAGAACCGGCCCAGATCTTTGCACTTTCCCCAACCTGACTTTTCCTGCTATTTTGATTAGATTGAACAGGAGTCCGCACTACACACGTTTGGAAGGTGACTTGTGGGTGCCCAACAGCTACAGTAGCCTCTCTTCTACATCCCAACACAATCTTAACCTTGCACACACTAGACATCTTCCCAATGAACTGCGCGTCAGTTCAGAAGAGACTTCCATTCAGTCATACTGGGATCTAGAAGATGGCTGCCGTTAGCCTATTGTATCAGAATAGTACTAAGGGAGTAGTCCTGGAGTAATCTAAATACATTAAGGCTAGCCCTATTTGTGGGAGCTTTATGCCAAATATGATATATAGAAGTAATATGTAGGATCCTGCCTCATCCATCCTTATCTTCTCCTCCAAACTTTTATACCTACTGCATAGCTTCCGCATGAGGGCATATACAAGCCACCCAACATAGGAGCATAAGCAACAAAAGGAAAAGATCTCTCTGGTGCATTTTTACTAGTTCCCATTACAGTCATGCTACAGTACTGTAAAGTAACAGACAGGGAGATCAGTGAGGAGAGGCAGCTGGATACTTGAAAACAGCTGGTCCACTGGCAGCTCTCCTAGAGCTGTGTTATGATAATCTATTTAACAGATTTTTATACAGTTCAACAGTTCTTCATGCTATACTACCTTCACAGTTGGCATAAGCCTTATATGATCCTGTGAGAAAAAAAACGTCTTGTTGAATAAGACAAGTGTCATAAGGATATAGTTATTACTGTCGCATTTTAAACTTTTCTTATAGTCTAATAGAGTATACACTTACCTGTACAGGAAGGTTTGAAGAATAACCCCAGGGCCTTTCCAAAGAAACCCATAGTAAATATGCTGCTATAAACAACCAAGAGGTAAAAAAGGCAGCAATACTATAATGAAGCTGCATCTGGAGCAATTGGATATTCAGTAATCTTTGATTGGCTTGGTGTAAGCCTACTGAGAATTGACAGAATTATAAAAGCTGGCCAATCATAGTAGGAAGCGGTTAATGTGAACATTGTGGATGAGGAAGAAGTTTTTGGTTAGCAGTCTTGAAAGTGACGGAGTTCAGTTGGGTAGAAGCAGAACTTAGGTTTGGAGGTAATTTTTCTTAGAAAACTGTGTTGGTGTCTGTACTGATTGTAGAACCAAGCTGTTTGGTCCTGAGGGCTCTTTCAGTTTTCCAGACACAAATGTTTATACACAATTCTGCAAGTTCTCACTAATATATAGTATGTATGGCTTTTGAAGCAGGGAGGTATGTATGTAGCAGGTTTGTGTTGGGTTCAGTTAAAGCCCCCACCTGAAGGCATTAGATGAAATGGAACATGGAAAAGTTTCTAAAAAGCCTTTAAAAGCTTTCTTATGCTATCTTCATCTGGGTCTTTATGTGCTACCTTAGATTGTGTTGGTAATGTCTGCTGAGTAACAACTACTCCAAGGTCTTAAATAGAATGCAAATAGGGAACTTTAATAACTGAAGAGCAAACAAATACAAGCTTCAGTTTAAAAGCCGTCTCTTTGGTGGGAAGCTTAGGTTTATATGAAGATGGGATCTCTCTGCCTGTCCCATTGAAACTCTAGATACTGGGAAAGAATGGCAGTGGGTACAACCAGTGCAAATATTATTTTCAGCTAGCTTTGTTTTGAAATTTTAGGGTATGGCTACATTTACATTTTTGCAGCGCTGGTAGTTACAGCTGTGGTCGTACAGCTGTGTAGGGCCAGCGCTGCAGTGTGTCCACACTTGCAGCATTTGCAGCGCTGTTGTGAGTGGTGCATTGTGGGCAGCTATCCCACAGAGCACCTCGTCCCATTTTGGCGCAGTGGGTTGTGGGAAGGGGACGGAAGTGTCGGTTGCAGGTGTCGGGTATTCGTTCCTGTTCCAACGACCGTGTAGCATCGCTTCCTTTTCAGCCGTTTGTGCCCTTGGAGTCTACGCGTGATTTCAGTAAGCATGGGAGCCGAGCTGCTGAGGACTTGCTGATGAATGTTGCCAGCACTCACGTCGCCAGCTGAGCTATTTTATGCTCCAAAGTGACAGTGAGGAGCTCAGATGATGAAATACGATCGGCTGACGTGCTGCACTAAATGTGTGCGGTAACGGACGTGCTCAGCACCGTGGAACGCCGCTCTTGGGCTCGGAACAAGCACTGAGTGGTGGATCATCATGCAGTCTGGGATGACGATCAGTGCTGCAGAACTTTAGATGAGAAAAGCACTTTCGGGACTGTGTGCTGAGCTCGCCCACCCTGCAGCGCAACGACCGAGACTGGAGAGCTGCCCTGTCAGTGGAGAAGCAGGTGGCTATTGCAGTCTGGAAGCTGGCAACTCCAGACAGTACGATCGTCGCAAACCAGTTTGGAGTGGAAAGTCGACCACTGGAATAGTGGTGATGCAAGTTTGCAGGCATTAATCGCATCCTGCTAAGAGAACGTCACTCTGGGATGTGCAGGACATTCTGGATGGCTTTGCAAATGGGTTTCCATACTGTGGAGGGGCAATAGATGGGACTATTCCTATTCTGGCACACCCACCTGGCATCGAGACGTTAATCGGAGATTTTCCTCTATGGTCTAGGGCACTTGTGGATGAGTGCGTTTACTGACATTACACAGATGGCTGGAAAGGAGTGCAGATGCACACATTCTTTGGAACAGTGGTGTTCAGAGAAGCTGCCGGAGGGATTTTTTACGCAACAGGAAGCTCACAGTGGGGGACGTCGAAATGCCCATTGTGATCTTGAGAAACCGCTCTACCCGTTATGCCTTGGCTAATGAACGTATCCAGGGAATTGACAGGAGAAGGACGGTTTCAACTACAGGTGAGCGGTGCAGAATGACTGTGGAGTGTGCTTTGGCGTTTAAGGGGAGATGGAGAAGTCTCACGGGAAGCATAGACGTGGGGGAAAGCAGCATCCAGCGATATAACGCGTGCTGTATGCTCATATAGTGTTGAAGGGAAGACACCTGATGACCAGCGCTGCATCACCAGCGCTGGATTCGCTACACCCGTAGTAGACCAGGAGTACAGCCAGCGCTGCAGCCAGGGAGTTGCAGCGCTGGCTGAGTTTTGTAAGTGTGGACACCGAGTAAGTTGCAGCGCTGTAACCCCCTCACCAGCGCTGCAACTTGCAAGTGTAGCCAAGGCCTTAGTTAAATAAACCCTCAGGAGACTAGTATCAGAGGGGTAGCCATGTTAGTCTGGATCTGTAAAAGCAAGACAGAGTCCTGTGGCACCTTATAGACTAACAGACGTATTGGAGCATGAGCTTTTGTGGGTGAATACCCACTTCATCGGATGCAGGTGACCTCAGGAGACTGGAAAACTACTCTGTCTCTAACTGTGCGAACAAACATATAAAACTACAGTAGTGATTGTGAAGCACTCTCCAGCATGCGTAGAAAGAGGTTGTCATTCTCTATATCTATACCATTTTAACTTAAAATTCAGGGCGATTCCAATTGTATTGCAGAACCTCAAACAGAAGTTAGCATTAAGTGCTTGTGTTTCTCCCAGGTAATGTCGGTCAGTCATACTTCTGTTTATAGTTCTTAAGTCTTTCTCTTTTCCAAAAATAATTTAATCGTAAGTCTGGCTGCAAGAATTCCATGTCATGAAAAACGTTGAGATTTTAATATCTGTTTCTATTCTGATCCAGAACGAAATGGATACAAAATAGAGAGTAACATCCCAGAAGTCTGGTGGGTAGGGCACACACCTAGGATGTAAGAGATCTAGGTTCAAGTTCCTTGTCTGAATCAGACTGAGCAGGTTCAAATGTCCTAACCAGCAGAATATTAGACAGCTACCTCAGAATAGCTTTTTCAACAAATATGTTTCCACAAAAAAGTCTGGCTTCAAAAAGTTATCATTTTCCAATGAAAAAACATTTTTGAACCTGCTCTACTTAATTTTTGTCTTCCTCTGTAGGAAAATGCCTAAGAACATATTCAGTTATTGTCTTTCAGATATTTCATGATCCCTGACCAAATACCACGGCAGTGAATCAGTCGTGAGAATCTGCTGGACCCACATCGTTTATGCTAAAACTCCCACGGCACTAGCTTGCGGTTTTGTCAGACTCTGATTATACAATGTACTCTAGTTATAATGAAGCTCTGTCATAAGTAGGTTTTGGCTTTCTATACTCTGTTCGCGTGGTTGGTTTTATTTTATTCTCATTGATTTTTAGTATAAACCATAGTATAATACAAAAAACTTAAGTGAACTGAAAGAAAAATGTTGGTTTAGAGTCCTGTTTTCCTGTTCACGAACTCCCTAACACTAAAAATAGTGAAAATCTATTCCTTACATTGCTGTAAGGCCATGGTTAAAAGCCTAATAGGCTTCAGTGGGCTTTAGATCAGGCCCTCAGTATCTGGGATGCTACCAGTGCCAAGCAGAAGTGGAGCTGCCAAACGCTGTGTTCAGTGAATGCCAATATAAACTTGATCCATTAGATGATACAACTGACATTTGAAATTTCCCCTTACACCACACATCCTAGCTGTAGACTTGTGCTCAGGTCCTAAGTTCTGAGGTTTGTTAGGAATAAATATAGGTAGGTTTTGGAAATGCTAAAGCAAAATTAGGATTGAGTCAGCTCTGGGTCACATTTTAATGGAAATGCCAATATTTGAGTTGTGGCTGGGTGGGGCATGTTTTGGATATGTAGTTATGCTTGGCATCTCTGTATTTAACTTTTCTCGTTGGAAGTTACTAAATGCATATCGTTTTAAAAAAGAACCCTTAACTTGGGCCTCCTGATTAGTGAGCAGAGCAGGAATGGCTTTTTTTAAGTAATGTAAAGTAATGTTTTGTAGTTGCTGCTCAGATGGCCTAACCCTGCAGTTTGGGTTAGGATCTCCTCACTGAGGAAATTCAGATTGGGACCTGAACCACCCTGAAGTACAGGAATGTTCAGTTCTGAGCTTTTTGGTTCTGTATTATTCTAAAATAGGCCTCAATCCTGCAAGTGCTTATCCACATGCTTAAATGTGACATCAGTGTAACTACTCACAGTGCCTAAAGCTAAGCACATGCTTAGGCCAGGTCTACACTAGGGACTTCTGCTGGACCATATAGCTATGTTGATAAGAGGTGTGATCCCTGACCAACATAGCCGTGCCAGCAGAAACCACTAGTGTAGACGCATTTATGCCAGCAAAGCTGTGCTTTTACTGGTATTGCTTGTTTAATTCATGGGCATGTGGTTTTACTGTACCGGTATAAGACTACTGGTAAAGTGTTTCTAGTGTAGACATTGCCTAAATTAAGTCTTTGCAGGATTAGGGCAATAAAGTCTACAGGTACTTCACACCTACAATTTGCACCTTCCTGCATCTGTAGGAGCATCTGCATTTGAGGAGAAATTCACCTTTGGAAGAGTGTCAGTATCACTGTTACCTTTCCCTTGGCAGGGCAGGGTAGCTCTTTTAATCAGGTTGGGACTCCATTAGGGAGTTGTAACTTGTTGTAAGATCCAGAGGCTGAGGCGAGCTAGGGGGCAATCCAGAGGAGTAGTTAAGTATGCACAGGTGGTCAGATAGCCAGCAGGTCAATCTGTAGCAGAGAAAGTCTGGGGCACTGCTCAGAGGTCTCACGGGGTCAGTAGCAGGAAGATCTAATCCAAGGGACTGGGTCAGTGGATTGGGGGTGACAAGGTCGGGTGAGGGAGGCAGCAGGACAAGGTGGTTTAGGCAGCAACAAGTAGACAATGCTCTGTTGCTCAGACAGCTGATTCTTCCCGTTGGGGCCTTTGTATAGTCCAGGTATCCTGTGAGAGTGATGAAGGCAGACAACTGAAAAGTGACAAATTTTATAAGTGCTTGCATACAAATGCCAGAAGTTTAAATACTTAGATGGGTGAAGTTGAGCATCCAGTATTAAATGAGGATATTTATATAGTCAAAGAAACTTGCCTCTCACTGCTTCTTTTACTTTGTTGTTTAGCCACAGTGGCTCTTTTTTGGTTTTCTTAACTGTTTTTTAATTTGGGGTATACATTTAAGTTGAGCCTCTATTATGGGGTTTTTAAAAAGTTTCCATGCAGCTTGCAGAGATTTCACTTTTGACGCTGTCCCTTTAATTTCTATTTAATTAAGCTACACATTTTTGTGTAGTTCCCCTTTCTGAAATTAAATGCTACAGTGTTGCATTTTCTGTAGTTTGATCGTGGTTTTGGCTAATTAATGAGACAGATGAACTGGAAGGGTGAAATCAGCATCAACAGAGAGCAGTTAAACCACCTCAGATTCGCAGATGATATTGTGTTGATTGCCAGTAATATTAGGGTACAAAATATATAGGAATGACAGAGTAGGTCATGCTGGTGGGGGAGTGGCACTATATATGAAAGAAAGCATAGAGTCAAATATAGTAAAAATCTTCATGAATCAAACTGTACCATAGTATCTCTATTCAAGCATGGAATTTCTATCCATAATCAGAGCATGGCAGTAGGAATATACTACCAGCTACCTGACCAAGATGGTGATGGTTACTGTGAAAAGCTCAGGGAGATCAGAGATGCTGTAAAAATAGAAAAGTCAGTAATAATGGGAGGATTTCAACTTTCCCCATGTTGCCTGGGTACATGTCACCTCAGGATAGGATGCAGAGATGAAGTTTCTAGACACCATTAATGATGGCTGCTTGTAGCAGCTAGTCCTGGAACCCACAAGAGGAGAGGCAGTTCTTGGTTTAGTCCTACGTGGAGCACAGGATCTTCTCCCAGAGGTGAATATAGATGAACCACTTGGTAATAACGACCATAATATCATTAAATTTAACATCTTTCTAGTGGGGAAATACCAAAGACGCCCACCATCATAGCATTTACCTTTAGAAAGGGGAACTTCACAAAAATGAGGAAGCTAGTTAAGTGGAACAGTCACAAGAGTGAAATGTCTGCAAGCTGCTATGAAACCTTTTAAGAACACCATAAAAGAAACTCAAATTAAATGTATATCCCTAATAAAAACAAACAAACATAGTAAGAGGACCAAAAAATGCCACTCTGGCTAAACAATATAGTAGAAGATGTGGTTAGAGGCAAAATGGCATCCTTTAAAAATTAGAAGTCGAATCCTGCTGAGGAAAACAGAAAAGAGCATAAACTCCGGCAAGTCAAGTGTAAAAGTAAAACTGGGCAGGCCAAAAAAGAATTTGAAGAGCAACTAGGAAAAGACACAAAAACTGACATGAAAAAAATTAAGTACATCAGAATCAGGAAGCCTACCAAACAACGAGTGGGACCACTGGACAATTGAGAAGCTGAAGGAGCACTCCAGGAAGACAAGGCCATTGCAGAGAAGCTAAATTAATTATTTGCATTGGTCTTCACTACAGAGGATGTGAGGGAGATTCCCACACCTGAGTCATTTTTTTTTAGGTGACAAATCTGAGGAACTGTCCCAGATTGAAGGGTCAAGAGAGGAGATTTTGGAACAAAACGACAAATTAAACAGTAATAAGACACCAGGACCAGATTGGTATTCACCCAAGATTGCTGAAGGAACTCCAATATGAAATTGCAGAACTAGTAAGTGTGGTATGTGAACTATCACTTAAATCAGCCTCTGTACCAGACGACTGGAGGATAGCTAATGTGATGCCAATTTTTAAACAAGGCTCCAGAGAAGTTTCCTAACATAGTCAGCAAAGGACACACACCAGGTAATGAATCTGACTCTATATATTAGACCTGCAATCTTAAGTAGATTTTGAAAATGTGTTTCAATGTTGTGAAGCTCTGTAGAGTTGCTGTTGAAGTATGAGCCAACTCGTGTGTGTGTGTGTGTGTGAGAGAGAGAGAGAACGAGCGAGAATGAGCCCCTAACAAATATAGCAGGAATGAAACACAAAATGAATTGGATGTACTTAGAGGTGAACAAATTCCTCTTGGATTAAAAAGAGAGAGACCTAACCACTTTTTTGGGCTATACCCAATGACAGTTAACTTATTAGTGACTAATATAAATATGAAGTTTCAATAGCAATTTCTTTGGTACACTGAATGTGTGTTGAATGGTATTTTTGTTCTCTACTTTGTACTGAGGCTTGGCACTTCCTGGCAGTGCAGCAGGGACTGATCTTATTCCAAGAGGGAGGGGTGTCATGATTCAGGCCATGTCTACACTGAGTGACCAGGGATTGACACAGCTGTGATTGATGCAGCAGGGATTGATTTAGTGGGTCTAGTGAAGACCCACTAAATTGCCCGCAGAGCGCTTGCCGGTTGACTGAGGTACTCCACTGGAGCAAGAAGGAGTAAGGTAAGTCAATGGGAGAGCATCTCCCATCAACGCAGCACAGTGTAGACGCCGCAGTAAGTCAACCTAAGCTATGTCAACTTATTCACGTAGCTGGAGTGGCATAATTTAGGTTGACTTACCCAAGTAGTGTAGACAAAGCCTCAGAGATGGGCTTGGGAGGTGGGAGGCAGGAAATGTTGAATGGGAACCATATGCCATTCATCTCTGCTTAGCTTCTGCTTGTTAAGCATTGATACAGTTATGTTGAAGGAGAGGTGATGTATCAACTTCTTAAAGCTCATGTTAGTTGTTCTTGTTGGGTATGCTTAGAACATACTGCAGGTCTTTTGACATTTTGCAATGTAGAATATGACTTGATAGAACTTTCAGTCACTCCTGTTCATTCATCACTGGTCTGCTCACATTCCTGTTAGTAAATTGTATAGCTGTTAGGATGTGCGTGGGGAGAAATCTTCCTTATGTGGGAAACTTCAGTGCTTCAAAATTACTTTCCATTCTGAATCAGAAGAGTCACTATAAAAAAAAATCCAAACAGTTTAGAATATGAACTTCTAAATGGCTTTTTCAATTAGAACGAACAATTAGACATGTTGAAACACTTGGCATTTTGAAATGTTGATTTTAAGGAAGACTTTTTGTTTTGAGTACACCATTCAAAATGACTGACATCTACACTTTCTCTGCAGAGGTTTTTGACAAAACCACACTTTACAAAAGGAAAATTTGGGGGATGAAAAATGCCGTCAAGCTCTAGTAAACTGCTACTCTGACTTCACACTTGCTATCTTCAGTGGCAACTTGGCCATTTTAGACATAGCCTAAACTTCACAATCCAGGTCTAAGATATAATCTTGCCCAGATTTTGGAGGTATTTGGACCCAGACTCATATCTAGTAGCGTACAAAGATTCAGCCCCTGCTTACACCAAGGCTAAGGTGTATGGACCTAGCAGGTTTGAAAAGACAAATTCATGAAAATAGATAAAAAGCTAAGTGCCTGATTCCAATCTCACAATTCTCCATACTTCAGTGGCGCTGCTCTAGATTTTACAACAGCATACTTTAAAAATGGCTGTTGGTAGATTTCGTTTGGGAGAACTAAGCAAGTGCTTCATATCCAGATATGCTGCATTATTAAAACAGTTAATACATCTTACATTAAGCATCTTTAAAGGCACTGTATTACAGGGCATGGAGACTTGCAATCTGTGTGAATATTTGACTGATTGACAAATTCCAGGGATACTTGCTTTTGAATGACAAACACCATCTTATGAAGTAGCCCACACTATTCTTAAGCAGAGGGAGGGAATAGTGGAAGGTCAAGTTGACTTTTTTGACTTGTTTTCAATGACAATATTTATGTAGTAAGAATGAGTGAAAATAGCAAAGTAGTAAATGATCTGTGTGAACCTTTTGCAATGAAATCTAAAACTGTGAAGTTCACTTTTTTCAGGGAACAAAATGTACTAAATTTCTGCATATTTCTGGGCCCCATGAAACTCCAAATGAAATGTTTTGCTGTCTTTAGATGAAAATGATGTTCAGGGTTGAGTTTCATACTTTTGGTCTTGTTTGGCAAAATCTGTGGTAGTGCGAAGGGGAGTACAGACTCCTTAATATGAACTCTGGGCTAGAGTCACAAAGGGATTTAGGTGCCTAACTACCAATTTAGCTGCCACTTGTAATCCACAAAAGCCCTGCTTGGCTGCAGCCAACACTATAGGTGCTTAAAGTCACTCACCTACATTTCTGCTGTAAAACTTTTCTGGGCACCTAAGTTTCTGCCTCTGGGCATGCTGACTACTGCCTCACTCTAGGTGCCTGTGCAATTCACAAAGCAGGGGAAGCTAGGTGCTCGTCCACCTATCTTGCCTGCAGGTCCTGTTCAGGTAGGTGTGCTCACACAAAATGGCAGGGGGGAGGGAAAAGACAGACAACCTCCCTCATAAGTTTTAGCCCAGTCAGTGGTTGGTGCAGGTACTCACATGGGATGTGTGAGACCCCCATTTTGTGCTTCCCACTCCTCTGCCTGATTAGAAGGATTTGTACACACATCTGCCATTCCTCAGGAGAACACCCTAATCACTAGATTATGGGATATTCTGACATAGGGCTCTCTCAGTCCCCTATTGAAGTTGTTTCACTGTGTGTAAACAGTCATTGGGGCAGAGAGTGAGAGAGATTCTGTAGGCTGGTGGTTAGGGGTCTCATATAGGAAACCTAGGATCCATTTCCTCTGCTCCAGTGAGTCTTTAATTATTGATACAACAATGAACAACTTCAACAGGGGAAACTGAGGGAGCCCCACATCAGACTATCCATATCCAAGGGTTTGGGTACACATTTGAGCAATGGTTGATCCTGTTGAAATTCCTTCTCATCAGGTAGAGGGGGACTTGAACTAGGGGGGGTTGGGTGTCACATATCCTAGGTAAGTACCTTAACCAGCGAGCTAGAAGTTATATTGGAGGTTTGCTGCCAATTCTTGCCAGATGCCTGATTCTAGGAGAGGGTTCCCAGCTGTGAATCCCAAGCAGAGATATCAAACTCCCTAAGAGCTGAAGAGCTTAGCATACACCTTGCCCCTCCTGGTATCTCCCATTGGCTAGCTTAGACAGCTCCCCGCTCTGCATGTTGCCTTTTGTGAATCCCATTCTTAGGCGCCTGTCTTTCCCAAGTTGCCTTGCAAATATCAGTGATTTTTCCCCCAAGCACCTAAAAGTTAGCCATTGTGGTGTTCAATGTGGCATCTCCTAAGTGCCTTTGTGAATCTGGTCCTTAGTATCTGAGATGCTCTCTCTCTCTTTCTGAATTAAAAATAAATCTTGATGTTTGAGACACAGTAGTACTAACATTCCCACTAAATGACACAAAGTGGGCCAAATAACACACAAATCTGATTATCTTCCTCTCAAATTATGACATTTATCTTGATTTTCCTTTGTGGGCGATAAACCTCATTCCTGTGTTGGGTTTAGCTTGCCAGTCTTGTGGGAAGCTGCAATTATTTTCATTTCTCAGTTTTGTAACCTGATCGTACCACAGCTGTGAACCTGTGTCATGTGCAGTCCAAGTCACTGCTTTCTTTTGCAGTTGATATTCTTTATTTCTCCTCACTCATCTGCAGTCTGAGTTGCCTGACATCCTGTAATACATCAGGACCACCCATCATGTCTTTGTGAATTGCCAAGCTTTTATGTTTGCACATGACTTTTAGTACATAGTCTAAAATAAAGGGGGAGTTTGCTTTTGCTAGTGCTTCCTCAGAGTCACAGGAAACTGACATCACCTTGTGAAAAAACATCTGCACTTCAACTCTGGAGTCCATGCTTCGTTGCAGCTTAGTTACAGGGAATTTTTGGTTTAACTACAGGAATAAATTTTCTCTTTGTTTAAATATGGATTGAAAATGACTTCCTTTAAATATAGCCCCCACAGTCAATGATAAGAAGAGATGTGAGAAGAAAGCAAAGGAGGCTTTTTGAAATATATTAATTATTATTTCTTTACCCCCTCCCAAAGGATTTGCCCTTTCAATGAATAAAATTCATTTCAAGGCACATGGATCTGTACAAAAATGTCTGCACCATTTCAGCCCCACATGAAGGACTGAAGTGATACAATAGTCTCAGCATTAGGATGAGTTCTGTCCTGTGAGCACAGTTAAAACCTTGTTCCCCTACTGCTTACAAAATAAACAAGGAGGAACATCTGAACTACCAGGAGTGACTGGAGTAGGATACCGGTAGCCAGGGCCCTGGGGTTTTGTTAACAGTTCTGCAACTGATGTGCAACGTGGCAAGTGTTGTCTCAGTATTCCTGTCTGTGAAATTAGTATAATTATTTCACAGATGTTTTTGAGGTGTAATTAGCAGATATCCTGTTCGAGACCCTTCTGTGACAGTGTTTTATATAAAAGGGCATAGTGTTATCTTTGCCATAGTCGAAGGCTATAGCAAAGTTGAGACGTCTGCTATAGCCACCCCCATTTTCTGTGTTATTGAAATTAGTTCTTAAGAACACTAGAATTGCCAGACTGCATCAGATCCCTGTTACATCTATTCCAGTTTATCTCCAACAGTGGCCTGTACCAAATTCTTAGAGGAAGGGCAAGAAATGATGTAATAGGCAGTTAGGGAATAACTTGCCTGTAGGAAAAGCTGCTGACCCTATTATTACAGGTTGGTTTATGCCGTGAGACGAGAAGGTTTCTATCCCTTTCAAAGATCTGCACTCTAATTTTTCTTGGCTGCAGAAGAGCTCCAGGGCTGTTGGCAGTTGACCATAAGCTAAAGAAGGCCTAAGGCTCCTCAAATTTATACTGTGGGCCACATCTCAGTGTCTCCTGAAGATGCACATTGGCCATAACGCCTAGACAAAAGCCAGTTAACTTATACCAACTAGCTTTGGAAGTTCTTGAATAGGTTGAATACACACTCAACCTAATTGAATGAGTAAAAATACCTATTAACTTTATTACCAAGACTTGGCCAAATTCAGTATTCTGCTTGTATGTTGCATGTCTCTTTCTCCTGTTTTATCTTTAGATTGCATGAGTGTCTGGCAGGGATGATGCCTTTTCCTCAGTCTGCTGAGAGCCTAGCAGGCTCTGGGTGCTGTTTATTTCCAGCAATTGTATTTGTATGATAAAGGGTTTTATTTGTCGGTGATTGGGTAGAGCTCATCACCAACCCTACGGCAAGAGTTCCACTTCCCAGTCTTCATCTGGAACCCCCTGTACCACAGCAAACAGCTGAGACTTCCCACTTTCTCTCTCATAGTCCATGAGTGGCATTCTGTATTGGCCATTGCTGGTTCAGGAGCTGCTTCTCTGGCCTTCATGTAAGCATTACCTTGTCCCATGCCACAATCTACTTAGCCTTTGCCATACTATAAATATGCATTACAATATTATTTCAAGGTTTTCTAGTAATACGGCTCCAGGGGCCTCTGCCTCTGTTCCGGTTAGCTCATTTTCTTGTCATTTTAGGAAGAATGTTTAAAGATTCTGAAAAAAATCCTGAGACTATTGCCAGCATGGAAATGCTGCTTACTGCAACTACACTTACAGCTGTGTCATCACACTAAAAAGACAGGTACACGCCTTTGATGACATATTTCTTTTTAAAACATCTGTGAGAAAGCTTAATTTTCAAAAATCCTCTTCAGCAGGAGAAATGGATATTAAATAAAACTAGGAATGTGGCAACTTGTCTCTCTGATGTACGCTCTAGGCATTCTGTTTAAAATGGGAAATCAAACATCAACAACAGGGGAGAAATAATGAATCAGAGAGCTTCAGCTATGTATTTTTTGCCATTTTAATTTAAGCCTTTTATCTGTCACATTTGGGGCTTGAGTCTGTGGTGTCCGGAGCGACTTCCATAAGAGCTCAGCATATCACCAGATCAGGGCCTGTGTGATTTTCTGAGGGGGTGGTCATTAATGGATGGAAGTTGTTCTGACTCAGCTGAGACCTCCCCAGTTCCCTCTGCTATGATATTGTAAATGACTCCAGATTCATGTTTTTCCACAGTAGAAAAACACATTAAGTCATTTCCTTGTCTTAAAAACATTAACAGAAAACAAAAAATCCCCTCTCAGTTCTTCCCCACCCGCAATTAATGTGTCCAGGGAGAAATGTAAAAGTGAATGTAGGTATCTTCATGACTTTAATGCCAGCATGGCCCTGCCTCTGAGGTCTATTTAACTGTGACATGCTTCGGGAATGCACATGACTGAGTTTTCCCAATGTTTCCTCTTGTCATCTGAAAACATCCATCTGTTCCCCCACTGCAGTGGAAGGAAAAAATTTCATCAAACGATGTGAATCATGGGCTGATGTCACTGACTTGCTTGCTCAAAGGGCTGCTTAACATTTAGACCCAGTCAGTGGCATAGCCAGGTTCTAACATCAGGGGGAGCAAACACATAAAAAAAAGCGCCACCCGACATATCAAATTACACCTCTACCTCGATATAATGCAACCCAATATAACACGAATTCAGATATAACGGGACAAAGCAGTGCTCCAGGGGGCTGTGCACGCACCCGGTGGGACAGCCTCTCTCATCAATCCTGAGGGGGCTGTTCTGCAATCTGTGGCCCCTGGAAGCAGGCAGCACACAGGAGCGGGGGTGGGCACAGTCCCCCGCATAAAAGAGATAATCGGACAGAGGTGGGCAGGATCTGTTGGGGGTTTGCAGGTGGAGAGGGAGTGGGAGGCAGCACTGGGAGACTCTCTGATCCAGCACCTAGCTATGCTGGCTCTGTGCATCATGAGGCACTAGGGAAAAGGAGGCAGCAAGAGAGAGAGGCTGAGGAGGAGTGCCCTCCCCCTCCCAGCTGGGTCTGTGAGTCCCTGATCTCATAGAATCTCAGTACTGCAGGCACCTAGCCCCCAGGTACTGGGCTGCAGTGCAAGCTAGAGGGGCTGATACAGAGAAGTCAGGACCAGTCAGAGCACTTCCCATGTCATCATGAAAACTCGCCTGGAAAACTGGATGAGGTAATATGGGGGAGGGGTTAATATATATCAAGGTGAGTGGGGTAATATATTTTATTAGATCAGCTTCTGTTGGTGAGAGAGACAAGCTTTTGAGTTTTCACAGAACTCTTCTTCAGGAAGAAGGAGCTTTTATGGAGTTCCAAAAAACAAGGGTCTAATTTCCTAGGAACAACAGGGCTACACCAACACAGCATGCAAAAATGCAAGATTCACATGAACAGCACAGAGTGACCACCATCACACCAGGACACTATTTTCACGATTCATCTTAGCATAATGTCATCATCACACCAAGGAAGTAGCACTATCAGCACGAGGTAAATACCGCCACATGTGCATGCCAAAAATTCACAGTACAAGCACACTGGGATCTACACAGCAGGATAGTAGTGTCAGTTTAGCTCTCAGTCTCTGAGTCTGTTCCCACTAAACTAAGTCCAAAGTTTCAGCTAAACGCAAAGGGACCTGCAAATAGCTGTACTAACAGCAGGATCTACAATGGCACAATAGGAGCAGTTGCATGTCAGGGCACGAATTCCCAATCCCAGTGCAAGGCAATATGGGATCCAGGTACCAGGTCCTTAGAACCAGAATTTGTACTCACAGAAGAGTGGGATGAAATCAGAGAAGTTACAGAAGGCAACTCCCAAGAAACAAGGCATTGACCAAATGCCTGGGTGGATGTTAAACAACCATCAGCAGCCATCATGTGCAGCAAGTGAATGACAATTAGTAACTGAATGACCACCATCACCAGAGAATTACTCAACCTTGGGACTCAGCAGTGCCCCCTACTCCTCTCAACATGATCACAAGCCCTTCCCTTACGAGACAATTCAGGTTTTTCCTGATAGGAGGGGGAAAATCAGGCTACCTCTCCCTGCCCCCCAACATGGTGCCTGGACTTATGTGTTTAGTTTAGTCCATGTGCTCTGGCAAACACACTACAGCAGCAGATAGTTCGTTCCAGCCTTCCCTTGGGAGACAATTCCATCCACACCCCCAAGGCAGAGACTGCTATGAAGGTTTCCCCTGATAGTCTCAGTTTTCCTCTCCTACCTCCCCCATCCCTTCCCCACTGCCTCTTCCCTTCCACCCCTCACCCCCTAAGAGGCAGTCACCCAGATGCCAGGGAGGGGGAACCAAGCACACTACGTGGCCACTGTCTCTGAGAGGCAGGTGTCTCTGCCTGGGCAGGGAGGGCTAGCAGGGACACCACACCCCACAGGAGATGCGCCTCTCCCCCACCACCAATGCCTGTCCTGGTCCAGCTGCCTGGGTGCAGGGGATGTTTTTGGAGATGCCTCTGGCTGAGCCCCCTGACCCCCACCATGCAGACGGCCATCCCACCAGCAGCCAGGTGCTGGTGCTCATAGCCACCTGAGGGGGTTCCAGTCCCTCACCCCCCAGCCACCCTCACCACAAGAAAGACCCCCTTTGAAATACACTTATCAGTTGCTGCTATTGGCTGCCTTTAGTTGGGTTAGAGGTTAGGAGCTTCTGCTGCAGAGCCAGAGAAAGCACACCTGCCACAGTGCCATAAGAAGCAGGTAGGAGAAGGAGGTGGGGTCTCTCAGCTGCTCAGCCCCTTGCTCCAGGAGCAGTTCTCCTCGCTGACTGGCTGGTGGCCAAAAACCAGCTAAACAGCGAGCACTCACACTCCCCTAGCTAGCTACCCTACTGCCCCCACCCCTGCCAAACAGCTGATGGCTTGTGGGCCCCCAACAGCCCCATAAACAGTTGACTGGTGGGTGGGTGCCCTGCCCCCTATAGGGGCATGCCTCGACCTCCCCCTTCTTCCCCAAGGCTCCAGCCTCTCCTCCTCCCCAGGAGCCCAGCTTGCTGGAGCTCAGTTCTTTCCCCCTCCCCTCACTGATTAGCTGTCTGTCTCCCTCCTGCTGGGAGACAGCTAATCGGGGAGGCAGGATTTATGCAGCATACTAGGAGAAGCCAGCAAAGCCTGCCTGCAGGAGTCCAGCTTGCTGGAGCTCAGTTCTTTCCCTCCCCTTCCTGACACATGATCAGCTGTGTCTCCCTCCTGCTGGGAGACACAGCTGATTGGCAGGGGTGGGGTATGCAGCACGTTGGGGGAAGCCAGGCAGGCCAAGCTTCAGAGCAGAGTATGGGCCCCGCCCCTGGTGGCATGGTAATCCTGCCTAAGGTGTCTCTTTTTTGAAAATGTGATGAGGGGATGCAGTTGCTTCCCCTGAACCCCACTAGCTATGCTACTGGATCCAGTTAGTGTTTTCTTCTGAAAGAGAACCTGAAGGGAACAAAGAGTAATAGCAGGCCCCTAAGGTAGTATAATTAAGGTAAAAGAAAAATGTCTTTTTGCTAGAAGTAGAATAAGATCTTCCCTCCACTTTGTAATTAATTGCCCTGTTGAACGAATGAGGTGTGAATGAGGAAGGCAGCACCTCCAGACAACCCTTGGAGAGGAGATGGGAGCCAGACCAAGGACAATTAAACTTGTCAAGTGGGCTGACTAGAGAAGAGCAGACATACTGATGGCCACGGGGGTTAGAAGCAACGCCTTCCTTTGGGAACACCCTCTTTGCAGCATTGGGACAACCCGCAGCCCAGAGAAAAGCAGCAAAAAGGACCAATTTTTATGAGCGACAACAGGGCTGGCTTTAGTCTGATTCCCCCGAATCAGGCCTAGCGCCTAAGAAGGCCTTGCACCTAAAAGGGCCCCGTGCCCTAAAGAAGAGCATCTAACTTTTTAATTTTTACTGACCCGGCGGCGGTCCAGGTCTTCGGTGGCATTTCAGCGGCAGGTCCTTCAGTGCCGCGGAAGACCTGGGGTGAGTGAAGGACCCACTGCCAAAGTACTGCCGAAGACCTGGACCACCGCCGGGTATTCAAATTGGGCCCTGAACTTCCTAAAGCTGGCCCTGAGAGACAAGATCAGTAGAACAGGTCAACCACCGACTCGCCGCTCGCCTCCTCACCTTCCCCCTGGTATAAAGCCCCTGCACCACTGCCCGCCCGCTCGCCTCGTCATCCTTCCCTCCCCCCGGCTCGCCTACTCACTGCCCGCTTGCCTCCTCAGCCCCCCTGCCACTGCCTGTCTGCTCACTTCCTCAGCCCCCGCACTCCCCCCAGCTCACCTACTCACCCCCCGCCACCCACTCGCCTCCTCAGCCTCCCTTCCCCGCTGCCAGCTCACTTGCCCTCCCCCACTGCCTGCCCACTTGCCTCCTCAGCCCCCCCCACCCCCATGGCTCTCCTACTCACCACCCCACCGCCGCCAGCTCACCTGTCTGTCCGCCGCCAGCTCACCTGCCTGCCCACTGCTGGCCTTTTACCTTCTGCCGCTGCCCCCTGTCACTAGCTCACCCTCTCTCCCCAGCTTGCTTCTGTCCTCTTCACCACTCCTCCCGCCGGCCAGCCAGCCAGCCATTGGCTTGCCTCATCCCGCCGCTTGCCTACTCACCCTCTGCAGGCCACACAGTGGGCCCACGTGGGCCACGCGCAGCCCACAGGCGGTATGTTGTGCAGGCCTGGTCTACATAGATAATAGTCACTTGGCCGTGTGACTTTATAGAAGAAGCAGAGTTTTTTTATAATGAATTCAAAGCTTGCGGGACACTGAGAACCTGGGAGAGCTATAAATTTCATTTTAACTGCAGACCAACTGTTCACATACGCACTGCTAGGCAGTTTTTATATTTAGGGGATAAATTCACGCAAACTGGTATTTAGAGTCCACCTGTATGATGTTTGCATCCTCTGAGATTAACTCTGAACAACTCCACAAAATTGAAAGTGAAATTCAACCAAAACCACTGAAATTTAATAGGCCAAAACAGTTTCAGACTAGTGTCTAGTCTGTTTCCTTCCTTTGTGTAACTAAACCTCTCTAGAATTTCAGTTTCACGATTCTTCACTGCTGATGTAAATATCTTTCAACAATAAGTGGTGGGGACACCAACTTTATGTAGAACATAGTTAACGTTCAGAATAGCAGCCGTATTAGTCTGTATCCGCAAAAAGAACAGGAGTACTTGTGTCACCTTAGAGACTAACAAATTTATTTCAGCATGAGCTTTCGTGAGCTACAGTTCACTTCTTCGGATAGTTAACTTTGGGACTGTAATGGATGATGTCCTTTGAAATGATGGGTGTTTGAGAAGGCATATGTTTTGGAGGATTATTCAGATTACTAGTTTATAAACTGTTCCCACTAACCATTCATGATATGTAATTAATAGAGCTGGTCAGGTTTTTTTGTTTTTTTTTTTAATTCAAAACACTTTTCAGTGGAAAAAGGCTTTAATCAAAAGGGACAGTTCTGTGGAAAATGTCTTTGTCAAAAAACAATTTTTTGTTTTGTTTTCCCCAATCAGCTGAAATCTTTTGGCTTTCAGTTGCTGAAAATGGAAAAAATCTTTGGTTTTGGGGTTGTCAATTGATTGTTCACAATCTCTAGTGATTAGTCACATTGCATATTGGTCATAATAATCAGGGACCAGAAACTGAATCAGTTGTTTTATTAGAACTGGTGGATCAAAAATTCTTGACCATATTATTAAGGGATTTTATTAAAGTGTGACAAACCTTGTTTTAATTCTAAAACATGACTGTACAGCTGCACCAGGGAGAGGCTACCATGAGACCTTGCTACACAACAATTTGAGATGGCAGAAGTGGCTCTTCAAAGGAAGCAAAATACAACTTCAGTATTTTCAACCCTAAGTGGTAAAAATATGACGAGTTGAGCCCTCCAGAATATGGACTCATTATTTACCTTCTGGTGTTGGCGCTTTTAAGATTCTGTGAAGAGGTGAAAGGAAATAACAGCGTTTTCACATTCACTTAGCTATTTAGCAGATATTTTACAGCAGTTTTTCGTTTAATGGTGTGAATTGAAAAAAACCCAAACAAATATCATCATAAATGACAGTGAACTAGAATGATGCCAAAAAGAAAATGCTCCAATGAAGTTATTTTGCCCATTGGGTTTAACTTGCAAGTCAGTAGTATTAATATCAGTAACTGGAGACTTCAGTAGTCAGTGAGTAGGTAGTGTGGGAGTGAAACTTCTAATTTTACTCCCCTTGTTTCTAGTTTCACTCCGCTTGCAAAAGAAGTATTTTGTAAGACTGCAGTAGACTTCTTACATCAACTTGATTTGTGAGTAGCTGCAGTGTATAGATATTAGTATATATATTAAAGTTCTGTTCTGTAGGTACAACTGAACTCTGGTTCTTAATTCCATCACTACATAAAAAATGAGATGCTATTTTAGATGTCCACATTTTATTGCAGATTGCCACAGGTCTGGAGCTTTTTGGTGTAATCTTCCTGGAACAGTTTCTGTGGGACAATATTTTGTTTACATAGTGGCCTAAGCAGTCTGATTATATATCCTGCAAAGAGAAGCGTATTGCAGCATCTCTTGCAATGTAACTTAAAGATAAGACCATTGCCAAAACCACATTTGAAAGCTAAATTGTTCTCAGGGGCTTTATGATTAAAAAGAAATTTGGTCCAATGCATTCATAGTTGCCTATCTGGTCTTGAACTTATTAATAGCTTCCATATGGAAGACTTTATATAGAGAAAGACTAAATGAGTGATGCCTTTTTTTCTGGAATAGCATCAGCTCAGATTTACAATTTAACAGTTTAAACCTGTTAGTGCACCTAGGGAAAACAATTTTAGTGGGCCACTGAGCTTAGTCCTAAGAAGGGCCACCTATACCATAAAGGTTTGTTTAACTATCAGTGACTCAGATTCTCTCTTAATCGTTGAGCTACCAAGACACTTGTATTGGCTAAATGGCACCTGGTCCACCTAGGAGTCAAAATTCATGCCTATATAATCTGCAGGACAGCATGTGAATGTACGTATCAGACTTCAGCATGGGAACTGCTGATGAGCCCTTCTTTGCAGGGGCGGGTCCAGGCCCCAGCACACCAAGCGTGGCAAGCTGTGGGGGGGGCGCACTGCTGGTCGCCGTGAGGGTGGCTGGCAGGCCGCCTTCAGTGGCTTGGCTGCCAAGGGTTCGCTGGGCCCACGGCTTCAGTGGACCTTCCGCAGGGACCAGCGGCCCCTCTGCAGGCAAGCTGCCGAAGGCAGCCTGCCTGCTGTGCTTAGGGTGGCAAAATGCCTAGAGTCGCCCCTGCTTCTTTGGGAGGACAGAGGAAATGTACCAAGGTGCCATACATAGACAAGGCCAGATTTCAAAGTTAGGCATGCTCTATTGCTCACAGACATCTGTGACGCAGAGGCCTAATTGATGCCAGGTGGCAGGTTCACTACTGTGGCAGCAGCTCCTATCAGGCCTGACAAACTTGCTACACCCAACACACTGCTTGTATAGTACTTATCCAAAAAGTGTCTTGTAAGGGATCAAATGAAAGCCGATGACACACTGGGTCATTGAAGAATAATATTAATGTATGTACTGACTCTATATAAGGAATTTTGTGTGTGTGTTTACTGAAATTAAGGTTTAAAGTCTGTAACAAGGCAGAGTAGATAAATGGGTCTTCCACGAGACCACAGCATGCCTATTCACCTCTCTTTGTCTCTGATGTAAGTTGAGCTTTGTGAAGCCAATGCAGTAGAAACCCAATGCGGATGTAAAACAGTGATTCTCAAACTTTTGTACTGGTGACCCCTTTCACACAGTAAGCCTCTGAGTGCAAACCCCCCGCCCCCCCCCCAAAAAATTAAAAACGCTTTTTTATATAATGAACACCATTATAAATGCTGGAGGAAAAGCGGAGTTTGGGGTGGAGGCTGACAGCTCGTGACCTCTCACAACCCCCCCCGAGGGGTCCCAACCCCCAGTTTGAGAACCCTTGATGTAAAATAAACAGGAAAAATGGTTAACAGGGAAATGTGAAACCAACGTGGAGGAACACACTGGAGAACAAGAAAAGGGGGAGAAGAGTCTGATCTGGAGATGCATTGCAAAAGGGGCATTTCAAAGATTTATAGGAAGGAGGGGAAAAAGGACCCCTTTCTTATCCTTCACTAAGGAAGCAGAAAGGCCAGAGCTTTTGGCATTCATGAAAGTTGGATCCTAGACATGTTGGGCTGTTGCTTTAGGTGAGAAATTGCTTTTAGACCAGGATGTTAGTTTGTTAGAGTTAAGATTAGACTCTAGAAAGTGTGTTATTCCTTTGGTTTTATATGTCACCTGTTTTCCTAGGAGACACACTCTCTCAAATCTTAATCTTTGTAAATAAACATATTTGTTTTCACCATAAGTAGATTCTAGTGCTGTGGCATTATAAAGGTCCTGCTCCCGAATTGTGCCAGTCAAGCTGTGTGTACACTGGGTCTTCATATACAGTTTACTAGGTTATTTCTGTGATTGTCTAGCGTCAGGAACTGAATGCTACCAAAGGGGTTGCTCGCAGAAGAGTTCAAGTATTGGTATGTATCTGTAACTAGGCTGCACAAGGGAGAGGGCTATGGTCAGAGGCTGCTGGTTTTGGGGAGCTGAGCTACAACAGGCACCAGGCAAGAATGCTTCACACTAAGTGCAGGGGGTGGTGAAATCCCTCACAGCTCTGGGGAGCATCACGTCTTTCTTGTGCTCACCAATACAGGGGAAAGCATGCACAATGTACACATGCAGATACCTAAGTGGCAGATGCACACTAGCTAGCAGCACAAATAAACTATGCCCATACACATAATGGCACATACCTGACTTGAGAAATATGGGTTATAATGTACATTTTACACAACATTCTGCCCCTGTGGTATTGTCTCTGTGGCCAACTAGCAGCATGTGATTGTGATAGGGTAATTCTACCACCTACTATATTCCCATAAATCCAGGCAGCTCCTTCATTCTCTTGTTTCTGGTGTTAATGTGTAGGCTTGGAACATGGGGAAAAATCTAGGCTTGAAATCCTCACTAGTGAAAGGCAAAGTTTGGTGCAGAGGAACTCTAAAAATTATGGCTATTTCTCTGTATCTGTATCTATGGATACTGCTCCAACCCTCTTGTATGTACAAAACTGGGCTGAAAAATCTAATGGACAGTCTCGTCTGAGTTTTCTTTACTTCCTAAAACCAACTGGGAAGGAACTACTGTGAGATGAGTTTCTCTCACTGTATTTTAACACGGTTGCGTTTGAACCCAACCAACCCCCAAATACATACAGGTGCACAGAAGTGAAAAACATGGGGAAGCTATCAAAACTTTTCACAGCCTTAGGGGTCAGTTCTAGTTTGGGGTGAAGGGTTGAACAAAAGGGGTATTCTTTTTTTATCCAAACCATTTTGTCCCACTAATCTTCACAAGCCAACAATGAAGAGACTCTGTTGCTATCCAGATGTAAGCTCTGTTGCCTGAAGCCTTGAAGAATAGACAGCTTGTTATTGACATTCGTTGGTGAAATGGGAGAAGCGAGGCCCAGAACTTTAGGATGCAGGCTCTATTGGGGAGGGGCCTTTCTGCCAGCATGTGTTGGTAAGCAAAAGGGAAATGACTTAAAACACCCAGCCTCAGTTGCATTTCAGTTATGGGATGTGTTTTGGTCAAAATGCAGTTACGTTTTGAGTTTGGGGGAATAAAACTTTATTTTTGTTGAGAAACAAAAGGTCAAGAGAACTGCCCAAAACATGACTGGGATGAGCGATCACCCTGGCCAAAATCTCCATTTTCCACTGCTAGAATCTGGAACTGGGCTATCACCAGAAGATGGAAAAGATTCTGCTAAGCATCCTCTGTCACTGATCCTTCTCTGAAGACTGTGCAGTGAGGTGGTGGATGGACCTGAGACAGCTTTGGATGAAGTTGCATAAGGTAACAGCATAGTTAAGCAACTTCAGCAAGGGTCCCCTTACCCAATGCCAATAAGGCAGTAACCACTACTGCTGTGATAGGTGGTAGAATCCCGCTGAGCAAGCCAAGCAGCTCTTCCTTTAGAATGCAGGATCTCTGTGAGAACTTGGTCAGTTGTTATAGGGATGAATTTCATGCTTTACAGCAGGCTGATCTCGTCTAGGTTTACTCTGTAAACTCATCAGTGAAATGGGGATCATACCTACTTCACACAAGCATTGTGAGGCTTCATTAAGTAATCTGAGTTGGACAGTGAAATAGAAAACTACTGTTACCACTGTTCTTAGACTGAAATAGCACTGCTGTGATTGACTTCTTTCCTGTTTTTGATACACAGAAGAATCATATAATAAAAACCAAACAACAAATTGTATAGAGTTTAAAGTAAACAAAAATCCGTATTGCTAGGCCTCTCCAGACTAGCCCTGTTCCACTTCTTAATCACCAGGGTGATGTCGAATGAAGATTTCATAGGCTGTTTTGGGTCTTTCAGAAATTTAACTTCCAAGCTTCCTCAGAGATGTTGGTTTGAATCAAGCTTAATGAACTTAGAGGGACCAATTAAGATTTATAAGTGACCTAGCCTCAATCAAAGCCTTCTTCTTTTTTTTTTTTTTTTCTTATTCTTACTACATGCCACCAATGTGATCAGAAAAATGTAGATGTGACAAACTGCAAAAGTTAGAAGCATTCATGGAGTGGAAATGAAACTACTAGTGATGTGTCCCTAGATGAAAAAAGTATCCAGTTTGCAGAAAATTGTACCCTGGCATATTTATAAATAATTAGAGGAGAAACTGTTCATATGTAACTTGTAGGCAAATTTCTATCTTGCAGTTTCCTGGCCTGCTGACTGCACTAACAACTTCACTTGGTATGCACCTCATACAGAAAAAAAAACCTGTTGTGGTTAAATAATTTTTTCACATCTTCCAAATCCCTGTCAAACAGATAGTTAAGGGTTAATATCTCTTTTACCTGTAAAGGGTTAAGAAGCTCAGTGAACCTGGCTGACACCTGACCAGAGGACCAATGGGGGGACAAGATACTTTCAAATCTTGGTGGAGGGAAGTCTTTGTTTGTGCTTTTTGTTTTTGTTCGCTTGTTCGCTTTGGGTCTAAGAGGGACCAGACGTACACCAAGGTTTTTCCAATTTTCTGAATCAGTCTTTCAGTTTCAAATTGTATGTTATAGCCAGGCAGGCAGATTAATCTTATGTTGTTTCTTACTTGTAAATGTTGTCTTTTGCTGGAAGGATTTTACCTCTGTTCTGTAACTTTGAATCTCATCTGCAGGGGGGTGGGGAGTCCCTCTAGTCTATATGAATCTGAATACCCTGTAAAGCATTTCCATCTGCATTTTACAGAGCTAATGTTTACCTTTTCTTTCTTTAATTAAAAGAAAGCTTTTAGAAACCTGATGATTTTTCCTTGTTAAAAATCCAAGGGATGAGTCTAGACTCACCAGGATTGGTGGGGGGAAAAGAGGGGAATGGTTAATTCCTCCTTGTTTTAAGATCCAAGGAGTTTGGATCGGTGTGAAGCCTCTCAAGGCAACCCAGGGAGGGGAAAGTCTGGGGGGAAAAGGAGGGGGATGGTTAATTTCTCCTTGTTTTAAGACCCAAGGGGTTTGGATCTGTGTTCCCCAGGGAAGGTTTTGGGGGAGCAGAAAGTGTCCCAGACATTAAATTCTGGCTGGTGGCAGCATATCAGATTTAAGCTAGTAATTAAGCTTAAAAGTGTTCATGCAGGTCCCCACTTTTTGTACCCTAAAGTTCAAAGTGGGGGAAAAACCTTGACACTCCGTATGACTAACAATGCCTCAAATCAAGAAAATGGAAAGAATTGTAAAAATCTATATTTCCCCATTTTGCTGTTTACCTTTTTTGCACTTGATTCAGTTTGGACAATGGAAATAGATTAGTCAGCCTGGATTTGCTGAGTTCCACTTTCCGAGTCTGAGGGCATGTCTATACTACAACTGTAAGGTGTAATTTCCAGCTCAGGTAGACATCACTGAGCTAACTTTGATCAAGTATGTATGCTAAAAATAAAACATGCTGTGGTGGTGGCGGCATGGGTGGCAGGAGGAGCTAGCTGTCAAAGTATGCACCTAGGGCCTCAGATGGTTATCCCATTCTGCTCCTTGTGCCACGGTAGCTACACTTCTATTTTTAGCACACTAGCTCAATTTCAACTAGTGAGCGTAGATCTGCCCAAGATAAAATTACACCTTTCAGCTCCAGTATAGTCATACCCTAAGCATTGGCAGCACCATGCTACGTTTGGCAGTAAATACTGACTGTTTCAAGCCATGTTGTCTTTAAATCAAGGAAGAAATGTATCAAGTTCAATAAGACTTCAAATTTGGTCCCAAGCTACCTGACAGCGTCCCTTTAAGTCAGCCCTTTACCATTTTGTTGCTCCTGATCTGTTTCCCCTTCATGATAATATCCCCTGTGTAGTACTAACACCATTCCTTCTATAGAAGGGTGTCATCAGTGTTGTGTTTATATGAATACAGTGTTTCAAGTTAACACCTACCTTACAGGCAGCAACTGACCCAAACTCTACCTTCTAGTGCTTCAGTTTAAATCCTCAGTGTGTTCACTTATGTTCCCAAGAGAAATGATATAATAAAGTGAGCTGTGAATAAAAGCACCAGGTTCAGTGCACTGACATTTTGGTTTTACACCTCTCCATGAGTGTTCAGACAACTGCCAAATAGTCACAAAGGTGTGCAAATTCCCAAGGTGCCATAGATTTAAGCACAATTTTATGCAAAAATTCATAATGGAAGTGTGTCTCCATTCTTCTGATCTAAAACAATGTCATTCAACAGGGCAACGATACCATATGATTTAGGAAATCAGCTACACAACATGAATAATATGTTTCTAAAAAAGATATCCCTTAAATTGAAAATGATTCATACAAACCGCTAAACAGTAACAGATTTTATTCAAAGACGAGGATTGATTGACCTACTACTCAAAAGGGCTACAGCTTCAACTAGCATAGCTCCATTGACTTCAGTACTGTTGTCTTCAATAGAGCTACAACAGCTGAGTCTCTGGCCTGGTCTATCATACATTACAAATATCTGGACTCTCTAGTCATTACATTCACAGCTGGAAAACTTTGGTAATATGGATGAAATTTATTCCTGAAAGAGAGTTTATTTAAGATGGTTAATGTTATGGTCAGTTATGTTTCTAATATATGGGTCCATAAAAGTCTAAGCCAGTGAAAAAGCTTTGCAGAGATAAAACTTATTAAAGCAATGATTTGATAAAGTGATCAGCTGATTACAGAAAGGAGTTACAGCTGCAATGTACAAGCAGCACAAAACAATCATACTCTGGCACGTCAAATACATTTTAGCAGTTCACTGACCTATCAGCTGCTCTTTTCCTTCAGAGTTGGGGAATGAAGCAAACCTATTCCTTGTAAAATCTCTTGGATTCTACATGGTTGTCACCTGAGTATATATACTAGTGAAAGTATTTGAGAAGTTGGACTGAGCTAGTGTGCATCACCTAGCATATGCTCTTACCAAAAGAAGACTGTCCCCTGTAGTACATTTCTAGGCACTTGCTCCTGCGCCCATTGAAGTAAATGGGTGTCTATCTAAAGCCTAGAAGAGTTAATGGAAAAAGTGAAATCAGTTGTTCATTCTCCCTTGCACTTACCCAAGTGACCTTCGACTACTTCTTGTGAAAGTCTATTCAAGACTGCAATAGATCTGTTAAAATATTTTCCCAACAGTAATCCTAAATTATCTTATTGCAGTCAGAGGCAAATTAGCAAAATACGTTCTGCAGATATTCGGTCAGATTTTTAAATAAATTCACTCAGACTATTTTTGCTCATTTTGTGTTCGTCCATCAGTTAAGCTAGTGAACAACTTCAGGGGCAGAAACATTCGTTGGGGGAGAGGAAAGCAACTAGAGCCTGCCAAAACTCATCCTTTGGAGAATGGTAAAAATACAGCGCAGCCTTATCTGCTGATGGTTTTAGGGGCACCAGCTTGCCTACTTCCCCCTCCCTTGCAATGTTCAGATATGGATGGCAAGCCTGCTCTCTCCTCCATGTCTCCTAGGACATTGCCTCCTTCCACCTGATAGTTTCACAGGAGCCTCTCTGTTTCTCTTCCCTTGGGGATGTGGGAATGGGTGTAAAAAGGAGTGATTCATGTGTGTACATATATTAATTGGGACTTGGGAGTCAAATTTTGCACACACATAGCCCCTTAAATGCCTACCTTCACTCTTTCATTGCAATAACTAAATTGGTAAAATCTTTTGTCTGATACTGGTTGGAGGCTGGATTCTGTTTTCAGATCTTTTTGCCTGGCTTGATTCCCCCCTCCCCAAAATATGTTCTGGTAATTCTGTTCAGGTGTCTGTTCCAATCTGGTGTCAGCCTTCTTGCTTCATCTTTCATTAGGATACCAATGCAAGAAATAAATCAATCAGCACAACATTTACTGTCAGCTGCATTGATATGCCACGTGCCTGTGCAGACAGCTGACTGCTTAAGCCCACTTGAGCTTAAAACTCAGCAAAGAAGAAAACATCAGATTGAGTGGTTTATTAACAAGCCATCCCGGAATAATGAGAGCTCACAGTAAAGGAGGGCAAAATAGTCTCTGATGCAAGCTATTCCTGCACACTGTGTTGTTCCTCCAGACCCTACCTTTGGGGCATGCTAAGCTTCTGGCTTCTCACTTAAAATTTTAAAACTTTGTTTACGTCTTCAGTGATACTATGTTTTTGTTGCTGAGCAGCCCACTCTGTTAAATGTACAGATTTCCTTCTGGGATGTTGCTTGGCTTTACCTTCCTAAAAAGGAATGGAAAGTTAGAAGGCTGAACAGGTTTGTGTCTGTTAACAAGAGATTTGTTAGCGCAGAAATTTAATTAGGTTTTCCCTCCATCATTACTTAATTTAGACATAACAGATAAGGTAAAATCATTTATAATTCTTTTACCCTTCTAATTATAATTGCTTTTTCCTATATGGACATGCACACATATATAAACACACTATATGGAAATACTACTCTTCATCTGAACCTTAAGACCCATAGTTCTAGCCATACTCTTGGATTCCTTGCGGATACTGAGGTCTCACATAGCAGCAGCCAGTGTAATGTTTTATATCATTTCTACTTGCTTAGGGAACTCTGTCCCATCACAGCAGAGAATGACATGGCCTCAGTTATTCATGCTTTCATCACCTCTCAGCTAGACTACATCAATACACTATACCTCAGGCATGAAGCCTTCAGCACTTAGGAAACTGACTAGTACAGAACGCTGCAGGGCATATCCTCAGCAACACAGGCTACTGTTAGCACATCACACCTGTCCTCTAGTCTCTACACTAGCTTCCCATAGAAGTTCAAAGGTCTCAGTCCTTATCTTCAAAACAGTCCATGACCTAGGCCCAGAATCTCTAAAAGATCATCTAAAGCTCCAGGATGACAACTCTGCTCTGGCACAATGGAGCCTTCTACAATAAGGGCAAAGCTCATCCATGAGGGAGAAAGAATTTTCTTAAGGTGGTCTGAGACTGGAAGAAACTTCAAACCTTTCCTACAAGTGCAAGTTGCATTTCTTTGACCTTCCCTAACACACATAGGAACAGGCATATTATATATATAAACAGAATAGAAAGCACTCACTACCAAAACAAGACTCTAATGAATATGCTTCTCCCAGTGAGAAAATGAAGAACATGTGACAGGCATTAGTTATGTTGCTTAATGCATTACTGGAAAGCACTTGGGTATTATGGTGATGAATGTGGGATAAGAACCTGTAAAGAAACAAGGCAGAAAAGGTTTTACCAGGGTGGCAACTATTCCCATTTTATAGTTAGAGTAACTGAGATACCAAAGGAGGCACTAGTTTCATTTTATAGGCAGGGAAATCAATGCACAAGCTAGTTAAAAAGACTTAATGAAGGCCACACAGTGTCAGCGACCATCAGGAATTACAACCAAGGTCTCTAAAGCTTGTCCAATGCTCAGTGCACTCTAGCTGCTTTTATGTACCAAAGCATGTTATGAATTAAGTACCTGTATATGACGACGACAGCAGGAATCTCAAATCCCAAAGCCATGAGTGGAACCAACTGTTACACACAAGCCACCATCAACAAAGATTAACTTCAAGCTGCACTAGGATCTCAGTCAACAAAAATACTTTCCTTAAAGAGGAAAGGGACTTTATGCCTAAGTAACAGTATTGCCGCTGTACAGACTACAGAAAATGGGTGGTCTCTCTGCTCCCTCTGCTGGCTCAGTGTGAGAGCTGTAAGAGAAACCTGAGAACACAGTTATAAAAGAGTCCTGTGGCACCTTATAGACCAGGGGTAGGCAACCCATGGCACATAAGCTGATTTTCAGTGGCACTCACACTGCCCGGGTCCTGGCCACTGGTTCGGGGAACTCTGCATTTTTATTTAATTTTAAATGAAGCTTCTTAAACATTTTAAAAACCTTATTTACTTTACATACAACAATAGTTTAGTTATATATTACAGACTTATAGAAAGATCTTCTAAAAACATTAAAATGTATTGCTGGCATGCGAAACTTTAAATTAGAGTGAATAAATGAAGACTCGGCACACCACTTCTGAAAGGTTGCCGACCCCTGGTATAGACTAACAGACGTATTGGAGCATAAGCTTTAGTGGGTGAATACCCACTTCGTCTGACATTCATCTGATGAAGTGGGCATTCACCCACTAAAGCTTATGCTCCAATATGTCTGTTAGTCTATAAGGTGCCACAAGACACACTGTCGCTTTTTACAGATCCAGACTAACACGACCACCCCTCTGATACTTGAATTAAAAACTTTTTACTGTACTTTCCACACATCATATATAACTCTTGAACAAGTTATTTACACGTCTGAAAAGACACTAACTTCAGCTCCATACACTTGCTTTATTTAATTTGGGTGATGTACCAGTGGACTGAACAGTCTGATCAATAGGGAAGTGTTTAACAAAGCAGCTAAGGAAATGCATAGCCACACCATGGCTGTCTAGAAGACAGTGTGGTGCTCTGCTGAAATAAGCATCAAATTCAATACCTCCAAAATAAGTCACAGGAAATATTTTGAGATGGGTCCTAATGAATCGAGGGAATCAAAAGGACAGGTTTGCTAATGTACACATGGCAAATTATGTTGGCAAAAAATAAGCTTCTGTTTCATGACTTTGTCCTCCACATTTTTTCCTCAGTTATAACTGATAGTGCAGGTAAAGATTTACTTGTAAATTACTTGCGGCATCAGTCTTTGAGACTACTTCTGGGATACAGCAGGACTTGCAAGGAACTAACAGGAAAAAAAACAGTATGAAAAGTAGATTTGTAAGATACTGTAGCCTCTACCAGCCTCCTGAAAACAGATTCCCAGCTAGGACAAGGAAAGGAATCCACAGTAGAATCTTTCTTATGTGCCATGGTTCAGGGAAAGCAGCTGGCTGGGAAACCTTCTGCCTGGAAGCAGTGTAAACTGGGAAAGCTAAAACTCTCCCCCAGTGACTGACAGATCTGGTTCTACTTCCCCAACAGTAGACCAGAGGAAAACAATTATCTGTATTTCTAAAAATAGGTGGAAGTTAATGATTTTTACATTACCAAAAGACCATGCTACTGGCTTTTCAAGATTAGCTTTATACTGGGACAACTGACTGAATAGGCTTATGGATAAAATAATGTGAAGTTACCTAGTTTCACGGAAACATGACAGCATTGACATTAGGAAGTCGTTCTTAAGGTTTTCATAGTCTCCAAGGTAGGCTAGACCTAAATATTTATTATACTTCATAAAGCAACCTAGGTCCTTGTTCTTGCATAGTAGTTACTAATATGAGGGTTTAAACACCTCAGCTGAGTTGCACATCTGAATGTAAAAGCCTTTTCCAGTGACTAGTACAGTAACCCCCGTTCAACATAAATAACTAACCCAGCTGTAACCAGGAAAACTAAACCTTCCAAAAGGTATCTTTAGCTTTCACAAAAAGCTAAAGAATCTTTGTCTTTTATGGGAAAGGGGCATCAACAAGTATAAGGTACATGAAACCAAGAGCTTGTAGTTATGACAACATATCCACCCCACAAAATCCCTGAAGCCTCTCCTCACTATAGTTCTGCTTCAGGGCTGTGTCCACGACAAAATCTGATGTAACTTTTCAGATTCAGGGATGTTTGGATTTAGACCAACCACCACTGAAAACAAAAATTGACATTACAGACAAAACTGTAGATGCTGACCAGTACAACCTCCAATCCTGATCTCCTTCACCACCACTCTAGCCCTGACCCCTTGCTCCTGAAACTCCCTTCCACCACACCACTAGTTGTCTCGAAAAACCTATCTGCTCCAGTCCTCGGGTCTCCCCTACTTCCTCCTACCACTCCAATCAAGCTCAAGCCAAAGAACACACCTCACGCATCCATTTGTTCCCCTCTCACTTAGCTTCCACCTCCAAAGGTATTTGTATTCTATCCCCAAAGAAAATCATGTAGTAAATATGCAGTGAGGATTTATACTAGTTTACTTCAAGACAGCCACTACATTAGAAGATGCATAAGGGTGCAGAGATCCAAAACTGCTATTTAACATAAATCTGTAAAGTGATTTGAGTTAGTATTTTGAAACATAGATCCTATTGCCTGTGCTCTACAACATGTAGAGCAGGGGTCAGCAACCTTTCAGAAGTGGTGTGCCGAGTCTACATTTATTCACTTGAATTGAAGGTTTCGTGTGCCAGTAATACATTTTAACATTTTTGGAAGGTCTCTTTCTATAAGTCTATAATATATAACTAAACTATTGTTGTATGTAAAGTAACCAAGGTTTTCAAAACGTTTAAGAAGCATCATTTAAAATTAAATTAAAATGTTGATCTTATGCCACCAGCCTGGGGTTCTGGTCACCAAGGCCAGCAGCGGGCTAAGCACGGCCTTCAGCCAGGACCCCAGACCCAAGGGGGTCAGGGCAGAAGGCTGGGGTATATGGGGGGGGCGTTCAGGGATCAAGGCAGAGGGCTGTGGGGTGCAGGGCAGAAGGCTGGGTGTGTGTTGGGGTGGGGGGCCTGGGGCATGTAAGGCAGAAGGCTGTGTGTGTAGGGGGGGGGAATCAGGGCAGAGGGCTGGGGTGCTCGGCTTGTAGGGGTGCTCCCAACCTCCTTCCCTGAGTGGCTCATGGCAGGGGTCTGGAAGAGAAATGCCCAGTTCCAACCCCTTCCTCAAGGCTCCATCCCCACCCCTCTCTGCATCCTCTACAGAGCTGCATACACACTGCCGCTCTTTCCCCTCCCCCCGCTAGGGCCATCAGCTGATTGGCGCAGGGAAGGAGAGAGGGAAGGGGAGGAAAGCACGACGCTGGGGGAAGAAGTGGGGGATGGGGGGAAGCTTGGCTGCTGCAGGACCAAGCTTCTGCCTCCTGCCCCCGTAGGGGACAGCGGTGGGGCTGAGTGGAGCTGGGGGCTGGGACCACGGCAGCCAGCTGCGTGCCACTCAAAAAATCGGCTTGCGTGCCGTGTTTTGCACGCGTGCCGTAGGTTGCCGACCCCTGATGTCGAGGATTAATCATGGACTATTTACATAAAATTCATAAACATTTAAAAAAAATCAAGTTAGCATCAGCAGTACTGCATGGATTTTTAAAAACTGATCTTTGGGGTTAACATACAAATGGAAAGAACTTTTACTGTTAGGATTAGTGGAATAAGTTAGCTAGTGTGCATCATGACTTTAAACTTCAGTGCATGTTCTACACATGTTGCTTTTCATCCAGGGCCTAGAGATGGAGAAAAGTATTTTACACTCCAAGAAGCTGCAGAACTCCTCAGGTCAAACAAAACCAGGCTCTTTGGTTAGTGAAAACAAAGGACAATTCTCCAGAATGCACCATCATCATCTTGTGTTCAAGAGGGTTCAGACTGGTAATTCAGAATTCTTGAAATAATCATGAGCTAGTCAGCCAGTGTAACAAGTAAGGGTTGAACTGAACTGAACTATCAGGCTGAGTAAGCACAGCCAGGATGTATCAATGTATAATACCGCCAAGTAGCAGTGAATTGTTCAGGAGTGCAGGAACCAATATACACTCCCAAGGTAGGAAGAAAGATAGTTTTGATGTGAAAGTTTACATTGATGTTGTCAGGGTCATACTTGTTGTACAGGCTCTATTCTTCAAGGCTATCAATGTAAGGTCATTTATGAGTTGTACATTTAAAAAATGGCAGCTACATCAAAATTTAGTTATACCATAAACACATTTAATCTTTTCTTTACAGGTTTTCCTCTACAGGAAGAAGAGTTGGTCCCATCATGTTCCCCTACTGTTAAGTTATATGCAACAGTACAAAGTATATCAATTACAACAGCAATTTGTGATGCTACATATTGACTAACAGAGCAGTACAAAGAAAAGAACAGTGGAGGCACGACTGAACAATCTGGAGTTATTTATTAGGAAAAGTAAGACAGTACAGTTTCAACATTCATACTGAACAGTAACAAAACCAGAAAACTATAAAAAAGTAGGTCCATCATATTAAAGTTGGCTTATGGCAATACAGTACTAACAAGTAAATTAAATCCAAACCTCATTTATGCAAGCAAGCAGTAAAGAGTTATATACAGTTTTGATAGGGATGGATTACATTGTAGGCACAATCAATTTGGCCAAAATGAAAATACTTAATTACATTAAATCTATTCTGTACATTCAATAATGAGCAGCTATAAAATGAAAAAATAAATTAAACCATTTACAAGAGATGTACTACAGTTTACATAAAGGTATAATTTAATAAAGTTAATACAAATTTGCAGCACATTGTACTTTTTACATCATATCTTCAGTGTCAGAACAGTAAACAAAAACTCATACATAACAAATACAATAGAATAAGGCAACTAACTGGAAATGGCTCTTATGGAGAACATCCTCCTCACATGGGTTTGGAGTTTATGGATTTGCTATCCCTTTTGCTAAGGAACTAAAAACTCTGAATGTACGATTTGGTCACTAGAAGGCCTACACATGGTAAGAAAATTGCCTAGCAATTAAGAGATAATACACATATGGTTAAAATGACAAATGTAAAAACAGATGGTGCTGACTATCAAAATACAAGAGAAGTTATTGTGTATGTCCCATCTCAATCTGAACTCCAAAGTAACACAAATTTTCAGGTTTTTGGTACTGCAAATTTATTTTTTTCCCCCAAACATCCTCATTTCCTACAAAAATCTGTTTAAAACGAGTCTTTTCTAATGTTCAATCTGAAACCAATGTAACTGCTTAAAGACTTTGTATTTACAAAGGTCTAAAACATCCATGCTGAAGGAATAGTGAAATTTGAACAGATTAAAACTGTTATTCCAGATTAACAATTCAGAAACCCTATTTCAGTTTATTTTATGGATAGGACTACTTAACAAGTTATACCTTTAAAATTAACTTTAAATACTCACAATTTTCAACAAAAATGGTAAATACTTACAGTAATGGCTGTTTTTTGAAGTGCTAACACAGGACACATGCATGGTGAGCCCACAGTAGTTGGTACTAAAACTTCATCTACTCTAAATAGCTACAATGACAAAGCATGGGAAAGTATAAGATTAACATCTAAAGCTAGTTTTAAAATTGAAATTCTAGAAATGGAAAGTGATCCATGTCATAAAATGAACAAGTGGAATGTAACCTGCTTTACAGAAAGCAGCACAAAAAACCAGCTCCATGAATGTCTTGACGTTAATGAATTTCAATCCAAATACATAAAAAAGGAAGCTCAACATAAGGCCATGAGAAATCTTTACAACTTGACAAACTTCAAGTCTGTCAAAAGGACCAGGCCATAAATATTAATTCTATTTTCAACTTATTTTGATTCTAAATTTTTGAATTCATTTAGCACCAGCAGAAATATGCAAAGTAGCACTACAGTTTTCCCCATCTGAATGGCTTTTTAAAAAGAATCTTGGGGCCAAATGTTTCATTCCTACTAAGAGTAGTTCCATTTAAACCAACAGACTACTTAGTAACTAAGACAAGCAGGATTTGGCAGTCAGTGTTACAATAATACAGCGATACATGTCAGAGATCTAAGCAGGTAAACATCTTGGAAAACAGGCTTGTTTGCAGACTTTATGTTCTTTATCTTCAAGTCTTCTTTAAAGGTATTATTAAATTTTAGAATACGGGTAACAATATTTGGAATATATTGACAAGAAAAGCCACATACAACTGATCAAGAGGGTTTAAGTAATATGCACTTAAGCGTTTTGTGGACTATAAGTGGGGAAATTATCTCTGTGCTGTGAGAAGACATCTTGGTGCCTCCCCTTTCCTCCCACCCCCCCAATCAGCTCCATATCAAACACAAACTTCCATAAGCTTGATTAAGTTTTTGCAGACAATTAATCCACCAACTCTATTCTTAATGAGCTGGTGGATTAATATTCCTTGTGCCACATTGCTTTAGCCTGAAGGGGAAGAATTTTATCAAAATTTATCTTAAACTGTATTTATAAAACATGCTTGTCGACCTATTTCTGTAAAAGACACAGCTAGATAATACTTTGTATGATCCTCAATATTGTGTAAATTCCTTAATCCAAACGAAACCCAACAATTGTACACATTGCAGGTTTTCTAAATACCTGTATGTGGGAAAGAGAGAAATATCTGTTTCATAAGGAGAACATGAACATAAGAAATAGCCAGCTTGACTGCACATTAAATTAGATGCAGGAGAAAGTGGGTTACATCTATTTAGCTGCACTGGTTCAACCTCAATACTTGTTTTGCTTGAATTAATCAGTACAAGACCATCTTGTTTCCAATTCTGTTATGAACTAAACTAATTTGTCTCCTTAGGATACCAACAATTCATTTACAGAGATTTTATAATGAGATATTTACAGAACAGTAAAGGCATGAAAGATTATATGATGAATAAACAGAAGACACTGATTAGTCTTTAAAGAGCACAACTTTGCTCTAAGTGCAAGCACCCTGAAATACTTTCAAATATTTAACTCCGACAGCTATCCTAAAACATTAGGAAATCTAACTTATTGCCACAGTTATTTAGAATGGGCCAGCTTCTTTAAAAAAACTCCCAAAAATGCGGTGCTTTATTAAATATCTACACTAGTTCAGGTAGAATATAAAAAATTGTAATATAATTAAGGCTGTTTATCCTCCTCACACTAAAAAGGCAAGGAATACCTTACATGTATATACAAGATGTATACTACCAACCACCTGAATGCAATAGGAATAGAACTTCTCAATACAACTAAGTATTAGTTGAAGAACCAGCATTGTTAAGCATTTCTTAAGTATCCCTTAGAGATTGAAAATGGGTAACACAGCCTGACTTCCAACTCTCTTAATACCAAAAATTTAAATAGCACTGCATGTGGTATTGACGCTTCATAAGTGCTTTGTTGCTAGATGCATGTCACTGCAAGCAAAACTCTTAATGTCAAAAAAAAAAATGGAAAAACTGTTCTGTCCAGGGTCTTTACATTCCCAGATTCTAAATGGAATGATGCTTTATAGAAAAGTTGTTTATACAAGTGGCAATACTATTAGATTCATTTAAAAAAAAAAAAAAAAAAGACAACAGAAAAACATAATGCCAGTATTCTAGATTTGGTCTTACATTTAAAGATCCAAAATATGTAGCAAAGGAGTTCCTTAAAGTGTAGTTACCTTAAGCCCAACTAGAAAGGTGTTGAGAGTGGTTAGAGGTTTGTTAGCCATACCAACCAGTGCATAATATCTTCATATAAAAATGAAGCATCCAGAAACAGCCTGTACTTGTGGAACAAAAAACAAGCATCATTGCAGAGACACAACGACATGCTAAACATTCTGACATAACGCATGGACAAATCCAATGCGAGGGCGGGGAGGAGACAAACTGGTAGGCAAAACTACTCCAACAAAAGAGTAGACTAGCTTGCCATGAAGCTGGGAGGTCAGAAAGCTCATACCGTCTTCTTGACTGGCCTAGCGGCTCATCTAAAATGCTGATACAATTATTGTCCACATCTACAGTAAACAGTCTGGGGTGACAAAAGTATTACTGGTATCAATGCTCAAACATGAAGTTGCAGTGCAAGTAAAACTAACATCATTGGCATCACATGAGAAACTGAAGGCACTCATCTGGCTGCTTGATCTGAGACCCGCTACACTGAGAATGAGCTTTGCCTTTTTCTTTCAAGGGGAAAAACCTCTACTTGAAGAAAGTGGTTCCCTCTTTGAGAAGTTAGCATTAGCCAAGAAGATTCACAAGCTTGCAAAGAAAGTTGTTGAACTTCTTCTGCTATGGCATGTGACCACTTGTTTGAGTTCCTTTACTGTAAGGAAACTATAAGTAGCATTGAAACAAAGGAATGCCAATATCTTCAATGGTTTTATTTTGACAAGCAAGAAATTAATCTACTTCAGCAATTCACTCTAAAGGGAGCCCTGGCAAGGTTCTTTTGGTCTGTATACAAAGGTCTAGATGAAGAAATTTAAAGCTCCTTTCATTTGTACTTACAATTCTTAGTGACCCCACTAAAGGGCCAGTCAATCTCTGGGAACTCTTGGATGACAAAAAGGTGTATTTGTAAGTTTTTGGAAAAAAATAACCAAATAAACCTCAGCAATTGTGCCTGAACACTCTCCAGCAAAAAGACCAATAACCCTCTGTTAGGATGGATCTCAAGGGGTGCACTTATAGGAGAGCTAGAAAGCTCTGCTGGTAGTCTCTGGGAGAATGGTGGGGGGTAAGAAGAAACAACCAAATTATGCAGAAGAAACTAAAAAAAGGCCAGCCAGACTTTTTCCAGAGTTGAAGGAAAGAAATATATAAAGGTTGGACATGCATCTTATTTCTCATGAGAAATACTAATAGCATATGCAATACAGCTATTCGAGAATTACTTATGAATTTATTCCGGTGTCCATGTTAACTTCAAAAATGATCACAGGCTACATCAAATATTTCTTGAATTTATGAAGGTCATGTCTCTCAGACTGCCTTGCTACAGAACTGGAAGAAGAATATTTTAGCTCAACTTACTTTCAATATCTTCAGGTCAAAATATACAATCTACGAAATATTGCTTCAAAAGCAACTCTCAGTTTATGCTCCAGTAGTACAAGATGTATATGGAAGAAGTAATCTATGACAACGGATATGGACTAACTAAAGTGTTTTTTGCCAAACTGCATGATGTGATGCTGAAGTATTAAGTCTCCGTCCCTCGGGAAAGGTAAGCATCTGGGGTGTGAAACTTTGTATCAGGCTAATACAACCTGCAGAAAAGTAAGTCTTTAAATAATCTCTCTGTGAAAAGTTCAGAGAAGAAACAAATCTAAATTACTTCTTCCTATTACTGGCTGTTAATGCAAACTAAACTAAGCTACTAGATTTTACACTCAGTCATGGTAAAACTTGGCCACTTTCATAAAGACACACTTTACCCAAGCTGTACCAACTTGCTTCGTAGATTGATGCTGCCTTTGCTCAATGATAAGCATAGTTCTAGAAATGATTCTATTTCTTTTCAGACTGAAGCCTCAATTTAAAAGTCTTCACAATGGAAATTTACCTTAGGTACTCAGCAGCAATGACAAACTATATTTGAAGTTGGCATTGCGCTGGGTTGAATGAAATGGCCTCCTTCTCACCCCTAAGAGTCACTGCACTTCTGGCCTTAGGAAATTTTCTGGAATTTCAACTAAAACAAAAACACCCCAAACCCCTGAAAGAGTAATTTTTTACTTACTATTGTCAGTCCCCTTTATGCACATTATGTGGAAAGGTAATGTGGCTAAGAAGTTCAGATGCTGCTGTAATGCAACATAGCAATGTTCTTGAATACTTACTCATTTACTTGATTCAGAGTCATATCCATTTAAAAAACAGGTTTAATTCCAACATATCAATGAGTTCTAGTCAGAAATAGCTTTTTATGCATATACAGGAAATACTTAACATTAATTTACTTACTGCAAAATTGAGTATTTCTTCTGAGGTACACTAAAAAAAAAATACACTGACATACATAGCTGGCTTGACTTCTGACAAGTCTTTCTAGTCTAAAGCCTTTATCTCCTGGCAGCAGCAACACTTCACAGTAAAACAATTATTGTAAAATTTAAAATAGTCTGAGAACACAGTATGTAGACAAAACAAAGGCTAGTCTCAGAATATGGAGTTTATCCCAAGGCCACAGTTTGCAATAATGGGAATTGTTTAACAAAGTATACTAAACACTGGTCCTTTTGACTCTGCAATACAAACTCTGGAGCCACAAAAACAAACTTCCAACTCAAAAACAAGAAAAATTAAAATCATCCACCTAGATTTGAGACTATTAGAAGTGAAATATCTTGTTTAAGATTAATGAAATGAAGGACTAAATGTTTTCAGATCGGTAGAGCAGGGACAGAATTTGTACAAGCTTCCTCAAAAAGATATGCCAAAGCAACGGAATTACAAGCTGAAATAATTTTAGTTCCAGGCCTCTTTTGGGTAGATACACTCTGCAAGTTTTGTGGTGACTTTCACAAGTAGAGGAGAATGAAATCAAAATTTTGTGATTTAGAATGTAAGGTCATGGAATTTTGGAAGTCAGTCAGATGCCTTTTCTAAAGGCTTACTGTTCCTTGAATCATGAACCTAATCCAAAGGGATCTTCCCAAAATACCATATCTACCTTTCAATAAATGAACTGAACAAATGTAAAGCTTCACAAGAGTACAGATATGTGGAAATGCAGTACTGTATTTTCACTTAATATACTTGCTAAAAAACTAAATTAGGTATTTTCCCATTAGACATTAAAATTCTGCAATTACTGGAACATATTAAGTGCTGTAACACTTTATGCTGTCATACTGAGAAATGATCTTCTACACTACAAAGCTTTACTTTCTGTTGATGGCACTTTGGTGTTTTCAGGTCAATTGTCTTAAACATACAATTCCGCTCTTAGTACAATGTAGTAGTGAGACAAAAACACAAACATCAAAATAAACCACTTTCACCAGATTATCTGCAAAAGATATTTGCTTAGAACTAAAGCTTCATGTTGAAGTCCACACTATTGTAAATGATGGACACCTAAAAGGGCTGGAATTCTCTTTTGGAAGCTTGTTTTTCAGAGGATGTATTGCATATTAGAAGTTCAAAACTGGCTACAAGCACTGGAGATCATAAGGCAAAACCCACAGGTATTTCACTTAAAAATGCCTTACACAGCAAGATCCCACTTCCTTAACATGGTAACATCCAGCAGTTTACCACTTAAAATTTAAAAACAACTGCAGCAAAACTGCTCTTCTTCCTCCTTTGGTTCCCGTTAACTTAAACAATGTAGTAGTAATGCCAACCAAGTGGAAAACAATTCAGTGTAGTGGCATCTGGTACTTCAACTGAAATTTGGCAATCCAAGAAGAGCACCAACAGCACCAAAGTATCCCTGTTTAAAAAAAAAAAAAAAAAAAGCTGTCATTCCAAGTTTCAACTACCACATTAAAATTCCGCATTCAGAAATACCTTTTTTAGCCACAGAAAGGTACTTGAGAGGCTCACACTAAGTATGAAGAACATACATTTGTAATATACTGCCTTTTATCTGAAGTACTAAAAACAAAAAACCAAAAGTATTTAATTTTGTAAACAGCTAGCATGCCCTTGTTAACTGCCTCCCAAAGCCTATATATTACTGAAAATTATTTTTTTTTTCCATTTCTTTGTAACAGCTAATGTATTTCGAAGGCACATATATCAGTGGTATCTGAGCACATACCCCCAAAACCGAAGGCTTTTAAGAAGAACCTACAGAGATGCTGGCTGATCTTTGAACTTCAACATTACCTCTGAGGCAGCAGTTCAGCACTTAACTCTCCACCTTAAGTTTCTCAAAGGTATTCTTCAGGCCTGAACAGAGCCAGCTATACTTTGGACTGGACCTTTAGGCTGCATGTGGACAAACACAAGAACCACCTCTCTCTTGCTGGACCACTTCATAATCAAGGTGGAAGCAAGAATCTTCTCTCCCATGCAAGACAAAAAGACCATCATGGTCCCCCAAAAATCAAACCTTAAAATCTACCCCCCAAAAGACAAGGAGTAGAACAAGCAAGGAATTTCAACCATTCACTACAGCTATAGATACTACCATTTCTCCGACCTCATGCTCTCACAGATCACTGTTTTGATGACCAGTCACAAATGGAAATGAAAACCTGAATAGCGGGGGTAGAAGAAAACAGATACAGACTGTCTCCATCACAGCAGTGGCATTCTGTAGTTTTATAGAAGTCGTATTAATTTTTTTCTGTCCTCTGACATAGAGGCAACAACTTCACACCCTGCTAGAGCAAAAAAATCACGTAAATTCTGACTGTCTGCATTCAAGCCCAGAACATGTCCTCTCCTAGTAGGAGGAATTAGCTTATGTCAGCAGAGGCTGACCTCAACCAGGTAAGCCTCCAACCACCAAAAAAGGTAGACAAATGCCTTCCCAAGAATTTGGACCATTCACTGCAAGTATCAGTTGTGGAAGAATTAGAAGTCAAACTGCCTTCTAACCTTTCAAGACATGAAAGCAAGATAATCAAGAGCCGCCAAAAATACACAATAGCACTTTTAGCTGCCAGCATCCTATATCCCTCAGGTGGGCTTCAGGAAGGTACTAGTAGGTAATACTCCACCCATAGACAAGGAAAGAATATCCACATTCATTCTGTTGGACGTCTCTGCAGCAACTGGTGACAAACAAATATCCCTGTATTGTCCCCAAGAACGTACAGGATGAAAGGAAATCCCTGAAGTCCTGGGACCTAGATTGAACCCAGAGAACTGATACAGGCAACTATTTCTTCCTGATGCTTACCTATAGAGTCCCAAAATACCAGGTCCTAACCCCCACATGAAATAGATATATGAGAAACTGTTGGGGGAATGGCTGAGACAATCTGAGTTAAGTGCCTGTGATATATATATTACATCCAGCTCTACATCTTCTAGAATTTTCAATACCTCACTGAAACAATATCTGGATTTAAAAGAGTTTGTTAAAGCTGAACCTTATAAAAACTGAGTTGATGCAGGTTGAAACAGGGAAGCACTGCAATTGAACCTTATTCCCTTCCATCTTTAACTCTTGAGAAAATCTGCCCTCAAATTAATATAGTCCATAACCATTTGAATCCATCTAAATGCTAGTAGCTCCTGTGGAAAAATGACTAACTGACCAGAAGACTGTCCCATTTGAAGAGACAGACCTGGCTACTTTGATTTATGTATTAATTCCTAGATAAGTTTCAATAATTGAAATTGTGTGGCTGAAGTCAGATACCCTGAAATGCTTCACCCAGTAGAAAGCAAAGCAAAACATATTCTGATGCCTTCCTCTGTGTTGGTATCCCATTTGAAGTCCCCAGATGGGAGTGGCACTCGCTACTGCTCCCCCTCTGGAACTGTGATATACTGTAATAGCTGTTCCATCAGAACAATGTAATGGTCCACCCACAGGATGTGGCTTAATACAGAAGATAGAAGCCAACTCCAGAATTCATTGATGCAAGAAAGTTACCACAAAATTAACTTTTCACAAGTAAAGTCAAAATCCATTCCTTGGACTTATCTTGCCTTCTATTTCTTTATGTATACTCTCAACCACCTACACAAAACCAGCTATTTCTCTATAGGCTAGGAAGAATAAGACAAAAGTGATACTATTGTGAGTGTTTTATAAATATTTGCAAGGTGACTGGATACTACAGTTATGCAGTTATTTAAAATAGGTATTGGGAATTAAGGATAAGGCACAACACATATGTACATGTAAGTGTCCTTTGCTTACCTCATGTTCTAGGAACAAGGCCTTCAGCTGGCCTTTTGACCAGTAATCCAGTGCATATGCAAGAAGCTTCATTGACAAAGTGTTCACACGCAAAAAGTTACCAACAAAGACAACTCTGTTTATTTTCTAAAAAGAGAAAGAAAACAGTACAAATGTTATGACAAGTTTCCTCACTGTCCAGTGTGGCTTTAAAAAGCCAGGACAAGAAGAAAAAGGTTGTCACAAAAAGGTTTAAATACTGAATGCTTCAGAGTAGAGGGGAAGAGCACAGACCCTTAAAACAAAAAAGATCGAGACTTACAGAAAAAACTACTGTAATGTAATTTGAAAAATACCAAAGTATTTCAAACCACAGATATAGCCTAACTAAAAGTCCAACTAAAACAAAGGTACTTATTCTTGGTAGAGCAAGACTTAATGCCTTCATAGCCCTGTACAATGCTGCTTGATTCATATGCAACAAGGCAGCACTGTAAAGAAGCCAAAGACAATGAGACATTCCAGATGTTCACTTCTTCAGCTGTTAATGAATGGTAGAAGTCAATTAGAAGTGAGACTCCAGAGTTCACATTTAATATGCACTTTTAGTTTAGTGTACTTTAAGAATTTTCTCAAAATTTTCATTGTGTTTTCCAGTTATGGGGACATTGAAGTTGAAAATAAAGCTGACACTCACTGATGGCAAGATTAAGCTCCAATAACTGAAGGAGTCTGAGAATTAAGTATATAAAAAACACAAGTATGCTTCACTAAAGTTCTAACGAAATGACTGATGTGAATATTCACATCCAAATTGTTCCAGAAACTTGTGCAGTAGAACCAGCCACTATCTATACTCAAAGGACTCACACTTGTCAAGATAAAGGTGTGGGAGGAGCAGACAAGTTCATAATTTAAAAAGGTACAGAAATGCAGTTTAAGCAGCCAAACAACCTGGGTGTTAATACTGGACAGAGGTAGGAAAAATCTAAATACAATTAAGGTTGATTTTGATGCGTCAGCTATTTATTCTCTTACTTTAAGGTACAATAACTTGACATTCCTAGGTTCACTATGCTTAGCTGTAGGATAATGACAACATTCCTGTAATGTACTTTAGCATTAAGTTACTGGTATGTACTCTCAACCTTATCCCCTTCATAGATTATACTAGGGCTTGGGAGGAAGAGGGTGGGGGGAGAAAACACAAAAACAAACAAAAACAAAAAAAAACAACAACTTACTAGCCAGGGGCAGATATGAAAGAAGAGGGAAGGGGATCGCCAACTGTGATGTCAAACATAGCAACCAAATGAAAACTCATCTTGCCCACCTCCTATCTTGGAAAAGTAAAGGTCCTTGGATTTTTAACAGTGCTGTCCTAGAAGACTCCAAGCAGGATCCATATTTCATACAGGCTTCTGGCTACTAGGTAACTATTAAGGAATCTCCACTCTAGCTCAGTTGCTGAAGCTGAAAAAAAGCTCTCTTCTCATCCAGAGCTTGCTGGTGAGGAGAAATGGGTTTCCACTACCCTATACCTCAGCTGCCACATTTGGTCCTTTTATTACTAGTTTCAGCGTCTTCCTGTGTTGATCAAAGCTTCTTGGCTGTCCACTGCTGTATGGAGCTTTAAGTACCCATAATGAAAATGAATCTCAAGTTTATCCTGATGCTGTCTAGCAAAGTTCTGAGAAGCAGGAGCCTCAGGAAGAGAACACCAATTTCACATAAATTAACATTTCAAATGTTAATTCAGAAATAATTAGAAGCATAACTTAAAAAAAAATAGCTAAAATTCAGCCAAAAACAAAGCCTTTTCACCACCACTGTTAATCAGAAAAAACATTTTATTTGCCACTACAAAGTAAATTCTCAAGTCTTACAAACCTTCCCAAAGGTAAAAGTATTCTGACTTGATGCCAAGTTAACAGAACCAAACGGCCTCAGCTAAGAATTTGATAAGACTTGAAATTAAAAAAAAATAAAAAAAAAAAATAAGTGTTTTATACTACTAGTCCTCTGAATGACTGAAAGCCACCACACCACATGTATGAAATGTTTTGATTTCCCTCCCCCAGCTCACCCTCTGACTAAAAACATTTACCTCATTTACTGCACACATCCGTGCTATAGACCCAATATTATTGGTGATCGTGACCAGTGTAGCTCTAGCCAGGTCTTCTTTACTAACAGATTCTCTCTTCTCTTTGTAGATCATATTCCCAAAACTGGAGAGAGAAAAAACAATACAAAGTGATACATTTGTGTTTACAACAAGTTTAGAGTACAGTTTCCATGATGTAGTGGAAATTACATCTCCTGTTTATCCTCAGTCTTAACTGACCCCCTTTTCAAATGATAATTGAACACAGCAATTTGACCATTGATATTGTGGATGGTTAGGTATGTATCTGCATCCATTCCTTAAAAAGAAATACACTTCCTCCAAATATTTTAAGACAGTGAGTTAAATCACAGCTAAACAAGATTAGTCTGCACCACTAGCCAGAACAAGTCAAGGTAATTCTGAGCCCTGACTGATGTATTCTGCAGTTTCTGAAAAGTCAGCCTCACTTCTTTACTAAACAAAACTTTTTGGCTCCATTCTTGCCTTTAGGTGCCACTGAGAAAAAGATAACCAAACCCAAAAATTTCAAGTACAATAAAATAGCCCTGGGGATTTAAAGTGACTATATAATCATAAGAATCATACAAGTTTACTGATGCTGCCACAATTCTAATTTTCCTGGGGTTTAGGAATTCTGCCCTGCCGCTGGCCCTACATCAAGCAAGCAACTTCAGCTCATATACCTAGTCAGTGTTTGGCCTAATCACAGCCTGTGGTCTCTTTCTGCGAAAAGACATAAGAACCTCTCACCCTGTTCATATGGAATGGCTGAAGCAAAACTGGGGGAACATGGAATTGACAGCACTGTTTCCCATCTCAAGCCCCTCTGAAACTAAAGACACTAGTAGTTTCAGAAGGAGGGAAAAAGTGGGTAGAGGAGGTATACAATAGACTCCAACTGAGGGCAAATAAGAAAAATCAGAAGTAAGATCTCCTTGGGGAGGGGTAGAACCTATTTAAAGAAAAAGAAATGCATGCAGTCATAGCAACAGTCATTCAACTTGGAGGGATAGCTCAGTGGTTTGAGCATTGGCCTGCTAAACTCAGGGTTACGAGTTCAATACTTGAGGGAGCCATTTGGGGATTGGTTCTACTTAGAGCAGTGAGCTGGATTAGACGATCTCCTGAGGTCCCTTCCAACTCCAATGATCTATGATTCTATACTTCTAGCAGGACTGATAAACCCATCATTTGTTCAGACTAAATGCTTGCTTCAAGTTTATTTTATTCTCATTCTCCAGTTTCATCATTCCTCATTCCTGCTTCCAAGAACATGGATGCTGCTCCATCAGCCTCCAACTAGCGAGCAAGCTGAACAGTGAAAAGAGTAAAATACTAACCTTCCGCCATTGGAGGACTGCTCAATCCTCAAATTTGCTCACGGCATAATTACCCACCATCCTGAGACAGGCCTAAGACTACTTTGCAATTATGAAATCTTGTGGTAGGCTAGCAACTGTGTTTGACAGAAGCTAAGGAAATAATTGCAATATGAATGACTGAATAATAAAATAATTGATCTGAAGGTTTAACAGAGGAAAGCTCTCAAGGTAGAATAAAAATAAAAAATAAACCATGAGGACTACTTTCCATTCCAGTATTCAAGTGGAGGATATCAGCTCTTAGAGCTGACAAACAGTTGTAATTAATTTGCATGAACCTAGAACTTTTAAAGTTGAAGACATGCCTCCATGGGTCTGCACTTAGTGACAAGCAGACTACATGCAGGCAGCTGGAATCCTAGTCTTCAATAGTTTTGGCTATTCTTAAACTAATGACAGCTTGTACTAGATTTGGTGGGTAAATTAAACCAATGACTACAATAAGATCACCAAAAATAATTTTCCCAATTGAAGAGCTTTTTAATGTCCATTAGATAGCAAGTATAAAAATATAAGCACTCAAAACTACACTAATTCATCTAGTGCCCATTGAATGCTTCTGAAATGTTGTATAACTGAAAAACAGTGGTTAAATCAAAATGCTTTGCCTGGGTGCCTGACCGGTTAACCTAAAAAGATATCAAAGTGAGGAAATAAAGCCCAGACAGGAAGAGCTGTTGTAAAAGGGAGAAGAAAGTTGTCAGATTAAACAATGCTCTCAAAAGATCCCAGCCACTAAAAAGGTTTGACAAACATCTTCATTAATTTTTATTTCCTCCTTCTATGCCTGACTACCCGTTGACCTCTGCATAGTCTATGCAGGAACTTGTTTGTTTCTTTTAAATCTACACTTGCTGTTTTTTAGTTTTTCAGGAATAAATTACACAGAATGGGACAGCCTTGGCATTCTTTCTACCTAGTAATCAACTACTACTATCCGATTTCAAAATGTTCAGAAAGGTTAGCTGTATGTATTTTTAAAAACACAGAAGTAATGTTATTGAAATAGTAAGACTGCAAAAACTGTTCTAACAGATACTGAACAAAGGTCTCTTAAAATCTTAACACCTCTGTCTTAATAGACAAGAAAAGGTGATACTTCCTCATTAACAGTTCATTATAGTTAAGATTACATTTTAGTCACAGGTATTTTTTACTAAAAGTCATGGACAGGTCACGGGCAGCGGACAAAAATTCACAGGCCCATGACCTGTCCATGACTTGTACTATATACCCCTAACTAAAAAACTTGGGCCAGGGGGCCATGGGTGCTCTGGGGGAGGTGAGGGGGAAAAAAAAAACAAGCAGCAGCACATGGCCCGGGACTGTTGCTGGTGGCAGGAGGGCTGGCAGGCTCCCTACCAGGCTCCACACAGCTCCCCAGAAGTGACGGGTATGTCCCTGCAGCTCCTAGGGGGAGGGAAGGCCCAGGGGACTCTACGTGCTGCCCCCGCCACAAGCTCCAGCTCTGCAGCTCCCATTGACTGGCAACCGCAGCCAATGGGAGTTATCCTGGTGGTGCCTCCAGGCAGGGACAGTGCCAAGAGCCCCCTGTCCCTCTGCCTAGAAGCTGTAGGGACATGCCTGCCACTTCTGGGGAGGACCCCCCCACACACACCCTGAGGTAAGCACTGCCCCCCACCCCAACTCCCAGCCCCTAGCCCCTTCCTACATCCAAACTGCACCAGCAGCAGTTGGTGTGATTGGCCCAGGGGCTGCCTGATCTGCTTGAGCCAGCCTCACCGGCCACTGAAGAAGTCACGGAATCTGTGACTTCCATGAGAGATACGGAGCCTTAATTTAGTTAAATAAGCGAGTCTCTTGCTTACCTAGAGGCTACTGCCCATCCTGGCAAGGCAAAACGTTCATAGTCCCCTCCATAAATGTCCCGGACAAGCTTATCAGCATGTGTACTGTCCCCTTTGGATGCCATTTCAAGAGCTTCTTCAAAACTTTCACAACCAGTCAATAAACTGCATAAACCCAGAAACGTCCCTCCACCTAAACTAATGAAAGAGAAAAAGAATGACTTTTAAACAGCATTCTCACATTGTGTAACTAAATAATCTATAAATGCATTCCTTCAAATACTGTTTTGTCTGCCTTCTTGCTCACAGCTTGGTATTGCTTAGCAAAGTTGTCAGTTGTGAATCATGGCAACAATGTTTACACAGGTGTCAGCTTAAATGTGCACGAATATAATAAGGTTGAGCTGCAAAGTTAAGTAAACTCTTTAAAAATAAATGTGTGTTTGCTGTTTCAAGAATTCTTTTATGGTGCACCTAAATTAAGGTATCAAAATTCATACTTGCAATAGGTAAGTGAAATAGGTGTGAGTATCAAAGTGCCAGTGGGAGGGAAAACTCAGATGAGGATGCCCAGAAGCACCCACATCTGATCATTGGCTTCAGGTCCTTGTTCCTCTTTCTGCATCAGTTCAGTGAACACTCATTTTTCTCCAGTAGAGCAGAAGAAACATGAGCATGTTGGAACAAAGCTTGCAATCAAAAAAATGTTACAAACCTAAAACCACACAATACTGACATTAGTCTCCTGTTGTAGGCCACACAGCAGAAAAAAACCCTACACCTCCTTCTTAGAGCCATGGAGATAGCTTACAATTAATGCTGCTGGTAATTAAACAAGACATGAAATCAGTTTATCACATGGAAAAGACATGCAAAACAGTTATTTGAAAGCTTAAGAAAATATTAGGGTCATTATTCCATACAAGAATCATAACTTAAAATTTCATGTCACTACCTTGTTCCAGTCACTCTCTTATAGCTGTCTTTTGAATGGACTGCTAAAATACTGACTCCTGAACCAATGTTTACAACCAGTAACGGGTATGGGTCATCCAAGTTAAAAGGCATCTTTTGGCATCTTTCAGGTTCTGAGGCATTTTCAAAGTAATAGCACTCTGCCTGGCCATTGAAACTGACAGAGTCTATATACAACAGGCCTTTGACAAGACAGTCAAGCTCATCCAGTTTGTGCAACTGGAGGTTTCCAATCTGTGAAAAAAGGAAAGGACAAAATTAACAGTTCATGAACTAACTATGCTGGACATTTAAGTAAGCCCATTAGCATTCTGCTAAAGATGGATGATGTTAGCTTTCCATGCACTTATGCTTTAAGCCATTGTTCAAGAATTACTTTGTTTTGCTCAGACCAACAGCAATTAGCAAACACCCAAAAATACCAAAGTATTTTATTAGTCAAATATCACATTTGCAAACCTGTGTACCTTAAAGGCAAAATGCTCACTTGTAAGATACCAAAAAAGAAAAAGTTCCTGACTACTTAAAAAATTAAACAATGCCCTATTTAACTTAACCATTACTTCAAGGATTGTAAGAAACCTAACCTGCAGTCTACCTGGCTTCCGTCAATGTTTAATATTAAAATGTTTCCTAATACAGAAACACTAATAGGACATTTTTATTTATGATATTATATATATATATAAAAATAAAAGTATCATACTTAGTACCTAGATGTCTCAACTCATTAATGTAATCTTTTAATTAAGATTTTTCAACCAGATCCATATTACTAATGCCAAATCTCATCTTCCTTTTAAAAAACAATATAATCTGATAACTAATACCAATAGAACAGGAATATTTCTGAGGTTACTGCATTTAACAAGTAGTTACTTAGCCTTTGCATGTCAAAGGTATGAAAAGATTGTTCCAGAAAGACACTGCCTGTCTTCTACTGATAAAATAGCTGTGACCAATTTTGTTTATTTTTTTTTTAAACAAAGACTACAGTACTAGGGAAGTTAGGCTACCTACTGTGCGAAAATCTTCTTCAAACTTATAAGCGCCACCTCCAGTGGCACAAAGCACCGTGTGTAGTGTTGAAAAGTTTTTATTTCTTCCCATTTGGATAAAAGTAGGCAAGTCATGAGTTGGGAATCGAATAAAGTGCAAGTTTCCCCTTCGGCCAAAAAGCGTCAAGTCTTTCAGTTCAAGGTGGACATCTCGAATACCAGTGGATCCATAGGCTATATTGGAAGTCAAATATTTGCGGATGCTCTTCAAGCTTTCAACTTCCTCCTGCTCCTCTTCTGCAGTGATATCAATAGGTTCAAAATATGCAAGTTTCACCAGTGTTCCCCCAATGTCCATGCCAAACCATGGAAAAGCTGTGGAGATGGAAAAAGTATTACATTAACACTGTGAAAAAGCCAAACTGACATCACTTAAATTGAGATTACAAAGACTGAATACTCTTCAAACTAGGAAAATTAATTCTTTGTTTTCTTCAGTGCTAGGGAAGAATTTACAGTTTGGAACCAGATAAGAAAAAAAGTGAAGTTATTAGCCACTCCTTTGAAGTTATCTTTGCAAAATGTACTCCACTGGACCTGGTTAAAACCAAAATATGAAGTAACTTATTCCTCTCCCCCCGACTTCACGTGGTCTCCCAAGCTAATTCAAATCCACTAACACGATGCTCGAATAGATGTACTGTAAAGTACTGTAGTCCCCACAGCCTTTTAAAGAGGAAGTTTACCTAAAATTTTCCAAGACCCATTTTCTCCTGACCATATAATACATTTAATAATTCTTTTGAGAAACAGGCACTTTTCCACTGATTTCTGAAGTACAATAGCACCAAGATAGCTAATTCCTGGAGATGAAAAAGGAATTTTTGTCTAGGTCTCAGAAACTGCAGAGTACTAGTCCCAAGTATGTGTATTAAAAAAAATATGCAAGATACTAAATGTTACGGTGTTTGGGTTCCAGCTAGTGTTTCTGTACCTTTTTCCTCAAAAAAGGGAATTTCTTGTATGAAAACAGAAGTCATCTTTGTTAAGAAACACTGCCAATGCTACTGAAATACTGGTATTTTGTCTCAATCACATTTCCTTCACTGCAGATGTTTGAAGTGACAGTGTGCAAAAAGATGATTTTCATTGTAGAAGCCTAAGCTATATAATAGGGCAAGATCACAATTGGCATGTCCAGGCATCTAGTAAAATCAGTTTACAGAACTCTGTGTTGGAGAGGATGGTGAGTACTTTCATCTAGTAAATTCCCATTTATTGTGGCACACCTGATGTTATCCCTAAATAATCTCCAATAAATAGATTTCAAATCTAGCCCAAAGTAAGTCTAAAAATGACACTTTCATCAGCTCTTAAAATAGCTTGTTGCACTGTCTGTTACTATATTTGAAGTTCACAGCCTAATATTTCCTATTCTAAGAGTGTTCTCCCTATCTCTGACATGTATGTGTCTTTCACAAAAGGTGTGGACCAAAGAGATTCTCCATGTCTCCTACATTGCTGCAAACTTTTAATACAGTACCATATCTTTGGGTTGATATTGCATCATTTAAAAAGGTGGAAGGAAAGGAAGAAATGCTACAGAGGCCAACTGTGATTAAAACTGAACATACTATGAAGTAAAAATAAATATCTTTAAATAGGAAGAAACTGGCTCACTTGTCCTTTGCTTTAAAACCCAGCAGAACCACAGGTGATAATCATCATTCCATATTAGCTATAGATAAATCTGTTGACTGCTGTGACTGGGGCCAGGCTAGTACACTCAGAACACAAAGTCTTTCTACCTTCATACCCAAACAGAGTGAATGTGTGGGGGTGTAGGGAAGGACAGGAGAGAAGTCAGTTTTCTTCAAAGATTTAACTTCAATGATAGATCTCAACAAATATCATAAAATAATTTTCTGGTTTTAGAACCATCTGACTTCCCAGCTGGACATTCTGAACACCAAACTTGGAATCTGATATTTATTTCTCCAAGCGCATGCTGAATGGGACAATTAGCCTATTTTCCCAAAGCTACTCAGAAGAAGCCCTTGTTCTTAAACTCAATTCAGATCCAGTTTATACTGAACACTGGTGCAGGATTCAGGGAAAAAAAGAATATGTCCAACATGTCCAGATATTAATTCCAAACTGTATCAGATAATTAGTTGTGGTGATACAGAGATAACTGAATAGATATCACAGACACTCCCCGACTTATGCAAGCGTTCCATTCCAGAACACCTTGCATAAGTCGAATTTTGTGCAAGTTGGGAACGTAAAGAACACTACCAGATGTTAGAGTATGGACAAGACAGGAAGAGAACCAGCCAAAACAAATGATTTTTTTTAAAAAAATGGTAATTATCTACCTGAGGGCCGATACTTGCACTTGGAAATAGAAAGTTCCTATAAATGGCTGGGCATTGGGAGAAACAGTTCCTCCCGCTCCCTGACCTCCCACACAGATGTTCTACAAGTAGTTTTCATCTGGGAAGCTGAATTTTTGTTGGACCTTTCTCTGAGAAGCTAGCACCGTGTTTTTAAGTCTAGGTAATGTTTCAGTATATTGCAACTAATTTTAGTGCTAGGCTAGCAATGGTTTCTGTAGTATTAATAGCTCTGAATGTTTAAATATCTTATATTATTCTATTTCTTTAAGATACCCAATGAAAAAAATTGTACTCAGTTTCATTTTGCTAGTCAGTAACTGTCTACACTTAGCAGTTCACCTATCATGTACCATGTTCTTTGGCATCTCAAAGAAAAAAATAAATGAGCAGGTAACTGCCTATGAAACCGTAGACTCATGAGTCCATAACTTTCTCCCCAAACAATGGATCAGAAGGACGGTAAGGAACACTACTGGCACATTGAGAGCCCAGCAATCTGAATACAGTATAGTGAAGACAGTAGCCAAGTGTAATAACGGATGCAGGAATTCTAATCTGCAGAATACATACACTGGGTTTAATATATGAAAACACCTCTCTGCCCAACAAGTCACTCAGCTCAATTACATAACTAGATACGCATGAATATTTTTTTATTTTAACATATAGATGCATGCTTGATTTGCAGCTCTACTCCAGATTTTAAAAAGGTTTCTCATTTTATTAGCCAGTAGCACTTCACACAAGTGAAGACTAGAAAGGGGAAATATTATTTACCTAATAAACCAGAAAGGGTCCTTGGGAGTTGTTTTAATCCATTCAGTAAATATGTAATTGGGACTTTAAACAAAACACAAAGGATCCTTTCTGCTCTATGGAGATATTATGTAATTAAGACATGGTCTTTTGCTTGTTTGTCACCCAATAATTGTGAAAGAATCCCCAGCATCTGCACAGTAGATACTTCTGATTTCAGCTGTTAATGTTTAAAGTTTGTGGAGAGAGGACCGAGACTAATTTGTGAATTTAGACACCTACTAGTCTTTGGAACTTTAATCTGATTTACAGGAACAAGTGTATGCTTCTTGGATTCCCAATAAAACACAAGCACAAAGCAAAAATACAAAAAACCAAAAAACAGTTGAGGGAAACAGAAAGCCAGCTTAAGATGAAAAGCTTCCCATTTTTCAACTTGGAACATTTTTATGCCAGTGTTACCCCCAAAAGAAAGCTGTATTGGATATCTACTCGTTATTGGAAGGAGGGTATTCTTGACACCAAATTACAGAGTTTAGAGAAAGATCAGATTTTTTTCCTTCTACCTCATATCAGAAGATGATAGAACCCTAGAACATAGTTAAGTCAGTTCTGGTCAATAGGTTTTAAAAGAAATTAAAGAAAATCTTTAACTTGTGAAAAGGTTGCAACCTTAACATAGGGAGGTTTTTGGGGATTGTTTTACTGCATTTAACATGCAAAATGCCACCAGTTCACTATCTATATTAGAACTATGAAACGTAGGTGAGAACCTTTTTCAGAGAGGTTTCTTGGTTATATAAACCATAATTTAGTTTATATGAAATCTGCTCCCAGGAAAAACAGCAGCATTTTGCTTTCTTACTAAGTGGGTTATATGCAGGGCACTGTAGGAGCCAGCTGTGCACCTTGACAGTAAGAAAAACAGGAAAGTGTATCCAGGTTTACCAATCCTACAACAGGTCTCTAGAGCTGTAAGCAGGCTAGAGCTAGAACCAGGCTGTTAAAAACAAACACCAAAACAAACCCTGCTCCTGAGGAGCCAACTAGTTGAGAATTTCCGTATTGCTGGAGTCTTTGTAACCTTTTCACACTCTTGAATCCCTCACTCAGTAGAAACTGCCTAAGATGGGCTCATTATGTGTATCTTTATTATGTGAAAGAAAATACAGGTAAGCACATATACATTTCCCCTTCATAGAATCTCACTGTGGGTGCTGATCAGTCAGCAAGATTAACATACAGATGGCAATAAGAGAAGTTCTGGTTCTAACACTATTTAGATACAGTTTGCTCAAGCTCCAGGCACTACCTCCTGCTTGCATCACCACCTCTGGACCAGTTATGACGCTGGCTGAGGATTTCACATCTAGTTTGTATATTTCCTTACACAAGGTCTATGACCTCTCTATATAAGATGTTGATGCATCTCTGAAATGGGGCATGCTCTGAAACGGAGATTTTCTTTTTGCCTTATGTTCCACCTGATTCATCAAGGGAGTTAATTTTGAGGCCTTCTTGCCTTTGAGAGTGGTTTGATACAGCATGTACAGTGCTTTGGACTTGGGATGTACAAGAGCATTCTATGAGTGCCATTTTCACATTCAGCATGGGCCATGACTGTTTCTTTGGATGAATGGGCTAGGGATAGACTGATAGCAGTATGATCGCAAGACCAAGGAAAAACTTGAGTTGACTGAGAACAACATCTCAACACTATGCTGGAAGTGTAATGGTTGTAGAACTATGCCTGGCTGGGGAGAGCTCCCACCCTAAGATTTAGTCAGGGGAAGGAGAGCATTCTTGCCTTTTCTTTTTCTGATTTCTCTATTCTTCCCCTGAGCCATCTGGAAACGAGATACAAAATTTCAGCTGTTGTCCTCACAGAATATACCTTGTACTTGTCCTTCTAAGGTGCCTCCCCCAATTACAAGGGTCCAATACACTTGGAAGCAATTGACAGAAAAAAGAGGAAGCAAGCTGTTCTTAGCCCATGAGATTAGGTCTTGAAGACTGACTGCACAGGGCTGCTACAAAACAATGCCTTCTACTCCTGTGATATTCTTGGGTGTTGGACTTCATTAGAAAACCAGGCAATGCTCAGTTAAGGTCTCTCCCACAAAGAAAGGTGAGCGTTAGACGAAAGGAAACTTGCAAATATCAGGAAATGATAGTTAAGGTACTGTCTCAGACATATACAGCACCAACATTTTAAACATGAAAATGCAAAGTTTCATGCAACAGCATGAAAAATCTCAATTTCAATTAGACAACAATGCAAGAGCACTTTACAAAACACCTATATATCATCACATAATCTAGTCATTTAACTCATCTCTAAAATATGACTTCTAGCACAGATCTTGTTAGGTAAATAGGTTTTGTTTGTCATCAAAACCAACCCAAATCTTATTCCTAACCAGACTGCACTAAAGCAAATGCACAAGCATATACTTCAGTTTAATCAGCTAGTAGACTAATTAGTTTTTCACTCGTTTTTAAACTCTTGATTATTTACAGGTTAAGTTTTAGGCAAATATCAATAGTACAATTTGTATATATAATCTAACTGTTGGGGAACAAAGATGAATTGGATGAAACACTTGAGAAAGTAGTTAGTTCAAATCTGTGTGTTTCCAACTCTGAGTCACATGGTAGAAAAACAGTAAAAGCATACATATTGAACTTTGATATTGTTTGTCTCCCAACAGAATGCAAACAAGTGTCCACATGTATATGAAAACTACATGACACAGAATTTGAGTTCTAAATCAACTTGCATCAACAGTATGGTTTAGTAGCAACATTTATATCCAATATAAATCGTATACACATTACATTAGTGAAAGAATGAACTTGCTTGAAGTTCTTGAACACTGAAAATTTTATCACTTACAATATATGAAAATTCGTATTATTTCAGCAGCTCTCTAACAAACTAATTTTTTGCTGTAGATGTCCCCAAACTGGCCACATTTGGACTTGTAAACAACCCTCCTCACAAGTAAGAACTTTGACTAGTAGGTGTGTCAGATGCTATCCCCTCCAGCTGCGTGTTGGAAGGTAGTAATCTTACCGTATAGAATTTAAATCAAGCACCTACAAAAGGCAGTTCAGTGTCAGGAAAATTATTAACCTGAAACTTGTCTATAATAATCAAAGTTAAGCCTGTAAAAAAGAAAATGGATGACAGAAAATGTCACATGCCATGTTATCTTCTACAAAAATCTATTTCTCCAGTCTTTCCAAGAACTGTATCTTTCTAGCTCTTAAATTACTTCTCTGGTTTTGTGATTAAACAGAATGTACAAATGCCTGTTACCAAGAACTACTTTCTTCTTAGGTAAAAAAAGAAGCTCTTTCCCATTCATTACAAGCTTCTCAGTCAAATGAGAATCAGTTGTGACTAAGAATGTCATGATATAGTTGTCTTAGTAACATCAGGCACATGAAAATCTTTCAACCAATAACTTACAGAAGTTACCTGTGTTGCATTTGCCCACAAACACCTTCACATGCCCTCTCATACGGCCCCATAGGAATTAGAAAAACTGTCAAAATCTGTAAAGCAAGTACCATCCTTTCTTTCAAATGCCTATAAAAGTCACCTCTGCTGTGGTAAAGAAAAGCTGCCATCTAGCAATAGCTAGGCAGATGCCAGGTTATGACTACTGTTATTCTTTAGTCTTATTATCTTTCTTTTGCAACAATTTCCACAAAGAAATCCCCTCTCCCATGACGGTTGCCATCTCCCAATGCTTTCAAAGTGGGGTTAAAAGTATCTTTATCTAAGATATATTTTCAAAATGGTCAATGCATTCCACTAGAAAATGTGAGTGTGAAGCCTAGTTGCCCTCAGAGAAAATAATGCTATCAGAGGCCACCATCTTCTCTGAGAGAACTAGGCTTCACTTTCACTGTCTCTACCATCAGTGGAGATACACTAGCACTAACAATAAAGAGAATCTGTTAGTTTTTTTTAAAAGAAAAAACAAGTGGGGGCATTTTTTAGAATTCATAACATTATTGTTAAAGCTGCAGGGGACTAACTGGGGTGCCAGTATTTTATTATAACCCCATTTACACTAGGAAATTTACCCATTGCAACCATGCTTTCTTTAGTTGTGTTGAACATGGTTCCATATTATCTACAATTGTTCTTAATTCTTTTTAACCTATTTCGCTTGATATCCGTTAGCAACTGGCGCATCCCCTTTTGTAAGCAAGACTTAGGCTTCCCCCCACCCTCATGCGCTATTTGCTCAGTAAAACACAGTTATGTACTGACATATCCCTCAATATTTACTGAACTTTACTGAATACTTACTGTCTAGTTATAAATTTGGATAAATCTGATACTGTTGATCTAGTTCTCAAGCCCTTATTCATGTTCTTACTCCTTATACCTAATAGTTATTCCATTGACTTTGACTGGGTAACTCATATGAGTAAGGGTTGGAAAATGGTTCCAAAGTCCTCTTTAAAAAACTGAAACTATTGTTGCCTGTTCAGGCATCAGCAACTAAAGTGACACATTGTATATGTACACTTTTTTAGGATTCCCTATATATTTGTATGACCAGGAAAAAAAAAAAAATAGCTTAGAGCATCACTTGTTTTCCCTTTTGGCCATGAGCGCTAATAAATTCACCAGCTATCTGTCATAAAATGAAGAATATCTTCAGGCCAAACTTAAAATTCATTGATTAAATATATATGAAGAGCTTTGAAGTTAGACCTAAAACTGTTAATTCTCATGTTCAAATAATTTCAATTGTTAGTGACAGGTCTTAATGGTGTCACTGATGATCCCCTACAGCACTTGTGCAACTCAGAGGTGCTACTGAAATTAACAGTTCATACCAGTTATGTTCAATCAGACCAGCATTGTTTTAAAATATTGATCTACTATAGGAGGTGTAGCCCATTACCATAGAGACTGACAGCACCCCCTGAAACTGTTTCAGTTTGGAGACAGCATTAGAAGAAAATGCTCCATTCAGAAGACATTTTCTAAAGATCAGTACAAATGTACTGTTCACTTGAGAACAATTCTGCAGGGTACTCAGCAACCTTAGTTTCCACTACAATATGGAGTAGTTAATCTTTTTCTAGTGCATAAAAGCAGTGTTAAGTATTTTTCTTAACTTAAACCACTTTTATGCTTTTAACCCCCCTTCTACAGCCTTACTAATACTTCTTCCATGATGTGCATATTTAATGGCGTTTTATCACGTCTGTTCTAGCAGTAGGGTGCTAACATTTACTATATAATTTTTCAACCATTAAGCTTTAAGGGGAAAACACACACCCACATAAGACAGCAACTTTAAATAAGTGAATGAACGTCACAAACAGGAAAAGGTCAGGCTGTTTGAGTTTGCAAACTTTAACTGTGTTAGTTTTAAGTAGTACATTTCAGCCTGTGATATTCCTTAAATCTGACCAACAGAAAAAGGATAATCTCTAGATGGGGACTCAAAATAGGTGGACTCAGCTTCCAGCTCAGAGAGACCTTCTTAGTGATTCTGGGCAATCTCTCTGTAACTCAGCTGATCATTCATAACATGGGAATACTACTACTCACCGACATCTCCTAAGTTCATATGCTATGGTGATGAGTGCTACCCAAAAGCCTTAAAGTTCTGTGGGGCAAAGACTATCTTTTCTATCCCCAGAACAGACAGAACTCTAGGTGCTACCACAATATAAACAATAATGAATAGTAGTAAGTGTAAGAAATATCATTAGGACTACACTTGTGAAAAGAGTACTTGAAAAAAGCAAAAGTCATCTTGTAACACTGATTTATTCTTTAAATTATGGTTCCCCTTCTGTGTTCCCCCACCCTACCTTCAAGAAGCTTTATAAGGCACAAGAATATCGAAGTAACTGACTGGCCACTGACATGCAACTGCTTCACAATTTGGATACACTGATAAGTTATTAACAGAATAAAGTCTCATGCCCCTCACCCCCGCAAAACATAATGCCTGTCCTTCCTTCCACCTGTAAAAAGCCCTCCCATCAGAAACTTTGATGTAACTACTTATGTAGCTCCCATCACAGAGGCCTCCCATATATTTAAAAAACAAAAACAAAAAACAAAAAACACCATTAATTCTAGTTGCTAAAGAAACATGATTTCAGAGCTCAGCTGATTTTCTAGAACAGCCAATCAAGAGCTGAAGAGATTCACATAAACCAGAAAACTTCTGTACTTATAAGCAAGAACAATTTGAAGAAAGGGAGCCCGATTTTACACCAGTTTTTCCAGCCCGCCCACAAAGGGAAAATAAACGCCTCTTCCTTCCTAAAACCAAATTTGTGTGTGTAATTACACCCAGGCTTACATGGTTTCTTAGCATCCTTGATCTTCATGTCTTTGCAGTTGTAATAGCTCTGCGTAGCTTCCTCTCCTGATATCGGTGGATGCGTGGAGCAGGAGCAGCACCTCTGAATGGGTCTCTTTCTCTCTCTCTCTCCTGATGGGGCGGGAAGTGTCAGCAGCTTGTCAGGGCTGGGTCTCTATCTCCTGATCTGGTGCGTCGGGCTCGTGGGTGGTAGAGAGCAGCAGAGTTCAGTCAGTGGGCGTCTCCTCAAGGTCTGGGATAGCAGCAGCACCTGATCTGTTTTTCTAGTTCAGGGGAAGAGGCACAAGCGTGGGGGCGGGAAGAAATGTCTCCTCCCTAGATTAGGGTGGTAAGAGTGTCTCTCCAGGCTGGGTGGAGTAAAGAGGCAAGGACCTGGCCCTTGGAGCCCGGGCAGGGCTCCGTTAGGAGGACCCGCCTCCTCTAGGCGATGGTGGCATTAGTTCTAGGGCAGTGCAAGTCCTGCTGCGGTGGACACGGCTTCCCCTTCTGTGGGGCTGCTCCTGTTTGCTGCTGTTGCGGCGGCAGGACCTATGCAGACTATGGGTGAAGCGGGTATGGAGGAAGAGGCGTGTGCTCCTGCTCGCAGCACCTACAGATCAGAGTGTAGCTGGCTCTAGACGGGTGCGGCGGCGGCAGGCCTGTGGCAGGGGGTAGCGGCGGAGGAGAAGCCGCTCTCTCGAGGCGGGTCCTCTGCCGCGACAGGGCCCCGAAGCGATGGAAGCGGGTTCAGGCGGCTGGGAGGAGAGGGGCGGCCCCACTCGCACTCCACCTTCGTGGCCGGGAGTCCGGATGCCCCACTGGGCTCCCACCAGCACAAGATGGCGGCCGGCACCGGGGAGCTGCGGGCGCTCTAGGGCTCCACACGATGGGGAGGGAGAGAGGGCGGCTCAGCGGCTCTTCAGCTTCTAGTCCGCCCGCCTCGAACGCGGCTACCGCAGCGCTGCGCTCTCCACCCCGGCCCCGGGGTCCCGCGCAAGGAACGATGGGAGCCGCAGTCTGTTACGCGCCTAGGAGCCGTTCTCGACCTACAGCGCCCAGCTTGCCCCGCGCCACCCTCCTCTTTCCGCCTTCTGTGCGCGTGGCACGATGGGAGATGCAGGACGTCAGGAGCAAGCCAGCAGGCTTTGCCTACAACTCCCAACAAGCAGCGCGGCCCCGGCGCCCCAGCTCCCCCCGCCGCGAGAACAGACCGCTCACCCCACCCACCGCCGACCAATCACAGACCGCCGCCTCTTCCAGTTCCTCGTCCCCCTCCCGTCGCCTGTTCCTGCAGCGGCCCTCTCTCTTTCGCCTGTCCCCAGGCTTGTGTAAGGAGTCAGGCATTTCGGGGGGCGCCCCTCTCCTGCAACGCAGCTGAGCGGACCGCGAGGCGAACTGGTGCTGGCCCTTTAAGAGGCTGGGTGGAAGAGGCGCAGCTAGCATCCCAGGAGATGTGCCTGTGCTCCTTGTGCCGGCTCCCTTCCCACACAGGGTGGACTCCCCGCCCCTAGCTGCTGCCCGTGCCCTCGCTGCTCTGGCCGGGGCTACACTACAGGGGAAGGGCGATATAAGTTGTGTCACCTTGACCTAGGTGTGGAAGTGTCTTCACTTAAGTTATCTCCCACCAAATGCCAAGGTAGCCTGTCTCCAGTAGTTTAGTAACACTGTCTTCCTGAGCCGCCTAGAGTCACACTACTTTATTAGGTCAATGCAGTGTCAGTGTGGACATTGCTTATGTTGACTTTACTAGCTGTCAGGACCCATCCTGCAATGCTCCACACTGACAATACAATCAGTACAAGTCATGTCTGCACGCACACAAGTGATTTAATAACTCTGGTAGCGATAGGCTGGTGTAAGTTAGGCCAAGTTTTGCAGTGTAGACATAGCTTCCGCTAGCTCCAAGGCTTGGCTCAGCAGTGGCAGGAAGCAACAATGACATGCAGCTCCCACTGCTTGGGGGAGGTGCTCTGGCAGCAGCTGAAAAGGACCCCAGACCAGACCCCTTGCCTCAGCCTGCCTCCTCTTTTCTCCCCCCCCCCACCCCACCATGTCACCCAGTGTGTCAGCTGCTCCCACAGCTGTTCTGCAGCTGAAGCCAGACAATACCTACCTTCTCAAATGAGCTTGCAAAGACACATGAGAAAAAGATAAAAATACCTCACCTGGGGCAACCACCACAAAGTCATTGCTCCATGTCTGGCTTCAGTCCTCATCCTCATGGGAAAACAGCACAACACCTCTCAAAAAAAAAAAAAAAAAAAAAGAGCCTGGCAGCTTAAATTCATCATTGTGCTAGATGGGGGGGGGGGGGGGGGGGGAGAGAAGACTTTTTGGCCTGAGGGCCACATCGGGATTCTGAAACTGTATAGAGGGCCGGGTATGGAAGGCTGTGCCTCCCTACACAGCCTGGCCCACATCCCCTATCCACCCCTTCCCACTTCCTGGCCCCTGACTACCTCCCTCAAAACCCCTGATCCATCCAATTCCCCTGCTTATTGTCCCCTACTGTCCCCTCCCTGAAGCCCCTGCCCCTAACTGCCCCCCTTGGAACCCCACCCCCTATCCAAACCCCCTGTTCCCCACCCTCTTACCATGCTGCTCAAAGCACCGGGACTGGCAGCCGCACAACCCTGCCGGAGCCAGCCATACTGCTGCACAGTCTAGAGCACCGGATCAGGCCGGTGGCTCTCACAGCTATGCTGCCCAGCAGGAGCTCACAGCCCCACTGCCCAGAGTGCGGGCAGCACAGCTAGCTGAGGCTGTGGGGGAGAGGGGACAGCAGGGGAGGGACCAGGGGCTAGCCTCCCCAGCCAGGAGCTCAAGGGTCAGGCAGGACGGCAGGCTGCAGTTTGCCCACCTGTGCTAGATACTAAAAATCCTGGTGTGACTAGAGACACTGAATTTACATCTCATTACAGCAATCTGTAACCCACTAATCCTCCTTTGTGCTATGACTGCCGAGTTGTTAATTGCCAGCTTCATCTTGAATGGTCTCTTCCAACATGTGGTAACTCCTTATGCTTAACAATCTGTTCCACTTGTATTAAAGACTATGTCTACACTACCGCAGTAAGTCGACCTACACTACGAACTCATGTATTCACATAGCTGGAGTCAATGAGTTGAGTTACCCTTGGTCTACACCATGTGGGGGGGGGGGAGTTGATGGGAGGGAAAAAAAAAGTCTCCTGTTGACTTACCTTACTCTTCTCATCAGGAGTAGAGTACAGGGGTCAACTGGAGAGTGATCTGCAGTTGATTTGGCGGGTCCTTACTAGACCCGCTAAATTGACCACCGGTGGATCAATCTCAGAGAGCCGATCCCTGTTGTAGTGTAGACCTGCCCTAATTGACATTGAGAGCTTGTCTACATTTAGAACACTAAAGCAGCACAGTGTAGACACTACTTAGACTGATAGGAGGGATTCTTCTATCAGCATATGTCAAGGCTGATTCCCCACTCTGGCACGTCACAAGGATTCTAAAAATTAATATTGGCCACTCCAGGCTTGTATTAAACTCCCATGTTACAGCTTCTCTCTGACCTCGGACAGGTAGATGCTGCCATCACCCTAATGCAAAAACACAAACACACGCCTTTTGAGATCTCAGAAAGGCGCCTTTGGGAATTCCTTCCTGTGGGGTACTCTCAAGCCCTTTCACACACACACACACACACACACACACACACACACACACCCCCCCCAGGGAAGAGCTGAGAAAGAAAAACAAAGGAAATCAGCTGTTGCCAACAGCTAGTTAAACATATGCACAAACCTCGTAGGGACACAAAAATCCAATCCTGTTCTTAAAAAAAGGTAAATTTTATAAAAAAGAAAGACAATACATTTGGAACTTAGGCTTTTTACTAGATCTTAAAAGAACAATTACAGAAATTAAGCATCAAGACACCTCTCTTGAGGTTCAGCTTAAAAGTTATAAGCAAAACAAAAGCGCCTGGAGTTAGCACAGAGAAATTCACAAGCCTTACAGAAATAAAATAAATAAGTCTAATTGTGTCTTCCTTGACATTCCCTGATCTACTTACATATCTGGGGTTTCAGATAAGTAGGTTTGAGATATAATTTGACGATTTTTCATGCCTGGTTTTTAAAGCTTCCTACAGCATAGTTCAGCCCCGCTTCAGACATGCAAAAGTATTTCATTTATTTGTAATTATGTTTACAATATGAGTTAAGCTCTGTGTCCCCTCTCTACAGAGAACAACAACAGACAGCAAATGGGGAGTCTTGTTTCAATTTTAACAGGTTCTAGCCTTCCCATTGGCTCTTTTGGCCAGATGCTCACTCATTTCCCATTACCTATGCGTGCAGTCAGACTTTTTAACCCTTTACAGGTAAAGCAAGTAGAGAACAGTTCGGTGTAGCCTGAAAGATTTATTGGACAAACTTTTTTTGGTGAAAGAGACAAAGATATTATCTTACCGTATAACAACATCACTCAGGGTTGTGAAAAATCCACACCCCAAGCGATGCAATTATACCAACCTAACCCCTGGTGTAGGCAGCACTATGTAGAGCTGAGAGGTTCTCCCATTGACACAGGTACCCCCTCTTGCGGAAGTGGATTAGCTACGCTGATGGTAGAAGCTCCCGCATTGGCGTGGTAGTATCTTCACTGAAGTGTTACAGCAGCAGGATTTTAAGTGTAGACTTGCCCTTAAGCTTATAATAATTAGTAATTCTGTCATTTGCCTGATTTTTCAGGAATGAGAAGTTGGAAAGTCAAGTGATCTGCCAAACCTGATTAACAAGATTGTGGAGTTTTCCCCAAAGACTAAGATTCAAGCACTCAGACTTTGCATTTTAAAATAATGTAAACTAATTATAAGCAATATTTTAATTGTTCTGATACACTCCAGCAAAGACGACATTCATGTAAATAGGGATTTGAAATAAATGAAAAATCTTTTCAAATTCATGGGACGGCTGCAGGAGCGGAGCAGTTGATGGAGCGGCTCGCGGTGAAGCCTGCAGCAATCTCAAAATCACCCAAAAGTCCTTAAATGTATACCCCAAATTAATAAACACAGTAAAAGAACTAAACACGAGCCACTGTGGCTTAACAACCATGTAAAAGAAGCAGTGAGAAATAAAAAGACTTCCTTTAAAAAGTGGAAGTCAAATCCTAGCAAAGTAAATAGAAATTTGACAGTGTTTATGCTCCTTAAGTGTAAAAATGTAATAAGAAAAGCCAAAGAGGAGTTTGAAGAACAGCTAGTCAAAAACTCAAAAGTTAATAACAAAATGTTTTATAAGTACATCAGAAGCAGGAAACCCTGCTAAACCACCAGTGGGGCCCCTCGATGATAGAGATAGCAAAGGAGCGCTTAAAGACAATAAAGTCATTGCTGAGAAACTAAACAAATTTTTTGCTTCAGTCTTCACAGCTGTGGATGTTATGGAGATTCCCAAACCTGAGCCAGTTTTTGTAGGTGATAAATCTGAGGAACTGTCACAGACTGAAGTGTCACTCGAGGAGGTTTTGGAATTAATTGATAAATTTAACATTGCCATCTCGTCCCAGTGACTTGTTATTCACCCAAGAGTTCTGAAAGAACTCAAATGTGAAATTGCGGAACTATTAACTAGTGTTTGTAACCTGTCCTTTAAATCGGCTTCTGTACCCAACGACTGGAAGATAGCTAATGTAACGCCAATATTTAAAAAGGGCTCTAGAGTTATCCTGGCATTACAGACCAGTAAGTCTAACGTTGATACCGGCAAATTAGTAAAGGATAAAATTGTCAGAAACATAGAAAAACATAAATTGTTGGCAAAAACAACATGTTTCTCCTAAAGGAAATCGTGTCTTACTAATCTATTAGGTTCTTTGAAGGGGTCAACAACATGTGGACAAGGGGATCCATGGACATAGTGTACTTAGAATTTCCAAAAGCCTTGACAAGGTCCTCACCAAAAGACTCTTACATAAATTAAATTGTCATGGATAAAAAGGGAAGGTCTTTCATGGATTGAGAACTGGTTAAAAGACAGGGAACACAAGGTAGGAATTAATGGTACATTTTCAGAATGGAGAGGGTAACTAGTGTATCCCAAAGGTCAGTCCTAGACCAATCTTATTCAACTTATTCATAAATGATCTGGAAAAGGTAAAAGTGAGGTGCAAAGTTTGCAGATAATACTAAAATGCTCAAGATACTTAAGACCAAAGCAGACTGTGAAGAACTTCAAAAAATCTCATAAAACTAAGTGATCGGGCACAAAATGCAAATGAAATTATTGTGGATAAATGTAAGTAATGCACAGGGAAAAAATAACCCCAACTATACAATACCAATATGATGGGAGCTAATTTAGCAAAGTCAGAAAAAGATCGTTGGAGTCATCATGGTATTTCTGAAGATGTCCACGCATTGTGCGGTGGCGGTCAAAAAAGCAGACAGAATGTTAGGAATCATTAAAAAGGGATAGAAATAAGAAGAGAATATATTATTGCCCTTAATAATCCATGGTACACCCACATCTCAAATACTGCGTACAGATGCGGTCGCCTCATCTCAGAAGAGCTATACGGCACTAGAAAAGGTTCAGAGAAGGGCACTAAAATGATTAGGTTTAGAGAGGGTCCCATATGAGGAGAGCTTAAAGAGGCTAGGACTTTTCAGCTTGGAAAAGAGGAGACTAAGGGGGGATATGATAGAGGTATATAAAATTATGAGTGATGTGGAGAAAGGAGTAAGAAAAGTTATTTACCTTATCCATAATACAAGAACTAGGGGTCACCAAATGAAATTAATAGCACAGGTTTAAAACAAATAAAAGGAAGTTCTTTTCACACACGCACAGTCAACTTGTGGAACTCCTTGCCTGAGGAGGTTGTGAAGGCTAGGACTATAACAGCGTTTAAGAGAACTGGATAAATTCATGGAGGTTAAGTCCCTTAATGGCTATGAGCCAGGATGGGTAAGTAATGGTGTCCATAGACTCTGTTTGTCAGAGGGTAAAGATGGATGGCAGGAACAAGATCACTTGATCATTACCTGTTAGGTTCACTCCCTCTGGGGCACCTGGCATTGGCCACTGTTGGTAGACAGGATCTAACCCAGTAGACTGGTCTAACCCAGTATGGCCGTTCTTATGAGAGGCGGGACAGTCGGTCTTGGACCATGCAAGGTGCCCCTTAACACCACTGTCCTCTCCTGCACCCCACCCCAGGACTGGGAGGTAAAACTCTGCAGATGAACTTTTGAACTCTGGGACTGCACTGACCAGGGACAGAGACTTTTGAGGTGTTAGACTTTAAGCGATTTTTTTGGGTTGCTGGACTTTAGACCGAGGGGAAAAAGATACTGCCAAACTTATTTGGGGGTAGGGTTGGGTCTTTTGCTTATGATGTGTGTTATGTTTGTGGTGTTTCTCCAACATGACGACGCATTGTTTCCCTCCTTTTGAATTTTGCTACACTCAGACTCCATGCTTGCGAGAGGAGAAGTATTGTCTCTTAGAGGTGCCCAGGGGATTGTATGTAATTGTCCCAGCTCACTGGGTAGGGGCTTAAGATGGTTTTGCATTGTGTTATTGAAACAGAACCCCTAGATACTGAACCTGACCTTTGTTGCTGCCAGCTCAGATGGGCAGAAGGGTTACACTAGGATAAATGTATTACTGTACTTTTTTAAAAAAAATACAGGTAGACCAATGGACGCATGAAGTTAAGTGATTTACTCCAAGTTACATAAGATGACAGCCAAATGAAGAATAAGTCTTGGTCTACATTTAAAATGTACACTGATGCAGCTATGTTGGTCAGGAGTGTGAAAAACCACACCCTTGATTATCATTGCTCTGCTGATGAAGCCCCCAGTGTAGATGCAGCTATGCAGACAGAAGAGGGATTCTGTCAGTATACCTAACATTGTCTAAGGAAGTGGCTTTCCTACACAGGCAGAAAAACTGTCAGTGCGTGATGCCCACCTCTACAGAAGAGGGCTATGTTGGTATGTGCACTGTAGTGTAGACATGGTCTATGTCCTAATTCCAATTAACAGTGCCTCTATTAAACTGGCCATCATTTGGTCAAGACCGCAAGAACACGAGTTAACATTGTGTGTAGTGTATTTCATAAAGTAACTACCTGTGTGTCAAAACATTGACTGCTAAAGCCACTAGATAGAAACAGCTACTACTAAACAAAGAAAACTATACATCCCTTCCTTGTACATTCTCCATCAGAAAAGCCTTTCCTTTCCAGCTGTGTAACAGGCCTAATAAACCCCCTTCCCTCTTTATTAGTTTAAAACAACCCTCCCGCTCCTTTCTAAAGTTTAAGCAGAACTATAGATATTACCCTTCTCTTGACTCTGGTCACTCTCCTGCCAGAATACCACTGCATCTTTCCTTTAAAACCCAGAAGATAGGTCCGATACATTACTATGATCAGCTGCATGTGGTCTTTCACCTTTCCATGCCCGTTTCTCTACTACTGCAGAGCCAAGAGTGAAACAAAGGGTCTAGCTAGGACTACTTTGATGGATCAAAGACCCAAATGTACAGAAGCCATGGGGACCTAGATGGGTAGTAAATTCAAAGAATGCATGACGGTGTATTTCCTTCCCCACAAATACACAGCTGATGGAATTTTTTTGTAAGAAACTAAGGCCCAAATCAGTATTCATTCCGTACGCAAAACTCCAATTGACATAAGTAGGAGTTTAAGCTGAGAAGAGTACTTAATTAGGCTCTACACCAATAGAGCTCCACGACCACTTGTCAGTTTGCCAATCCTTAAAGCATTAGTAAAACCCAGATGTCCTTAATCAAAGACCTTGTCTTTTACAACTAGAATAATAAAATATCACATTTAATAGGTTTGATCTGAGAAGCCTAATTGTCTATTATAGCATCCAATATACCGTAATATTAATTCTTTATGCAAGCATTGTATAATTAAATGAAAAGCTCCAGAGGTCTTGTCAATTTATTGCACTTTTAAAGGCCTACCTTCTTCTAACAGTTAGAGCAGAAGAGTAGCAGGCCCAGTTCAGGCAAGAAATCAAGAATCTTAAGTCTTAAAATTCAAGTGTGTACTAGCTGACTTTCACAGTGCCCAGCCAGAGAAAATAATCCTTACCAGATATCTGAATTTGAAAGGCTTCCTTCAGCCCACATCCTAAATGAATAAAAGGGTGGCTCTCTGTAGCCAAAGTTTGAAACTGTCAGAAGCCTTTCCTCCTTTTCATAAGCATGGACGGCTACATAATACTCATTAGATGAGATTCCAGAGGATACATCCTTCCTCTAATGAGCTGGGGTGGGGAGATCACAGCTTATCCTGATAGAAATCCATACTTCCTTCCCCAGCAGGTTTCCTGAGAAGTGCTTGCACTGGGGGCAGGCATTTGTGATTTTTCTTAGTGAAAACCCTCACTCTGTCAAGCCCTGGAAAGGTCTAAAAACCTCAAGGGAACTGTATACATTTTAAAACCAAATAGGAGTTGAAAAAGTTTACAGAAAATGAAACTGTGCACACATTTTCAATTGCCACATTTCCTTTAAAACTATGGATTTATTTATTTTTTAACATCACTTCCTCCCACAAGAGGGGGTTATAAAAATTGCTGTATGAAACTTCCTTTCCTGTAAGCCCCAAGAGACTGTGGGAATTCCCAAACCCTGTTTTTAAAGAAAGGGAATTAAGTTGCAGTTTTGTGGTTTGCTGTGTAAGAGGCAGATTACAAATAGAATGTACAAAAAACTATATTAAAAGAACATTTAGATTGCAGCGTCAAGCACTTGTGAGTTAGGAAATGCCAGAATACAGTTTGCCTGTGGAACCATAATTCTGCCCCCTTCTAAGTGCATTCCTTTAGGAATTCTGCCTCATTCAGTACACAGGATGGACAGTGCTTAGGGAATGAGGCAACTGTTCAGTATTTCTATCATTGTTCAGTTAGTGGTCCCTGCCTCATTTACTGCACACCATTCAAAATCCCCAGTCAACACAGAATTAATCATTGCTTCTAGGTCTTTTCTAGGACACTTATTGGGGGTCTCATATGAGGAGAGATTAAAGAGGCTAGGACTTTTCAGATTAAAGAGGAGACTAAGAGGGATAAGATAGAGGTATATAAAATCATGAGCGATGTGAAGACAGGATACTGGGTTGGATGGACCTTTGATCTGACCCAGTACAGCCATTCTTATGTTTTCTCTTTCCACACTTACCTACTGTGTTTTCCACACACCTTCCAGTTTTAAAGTAAATGAGAACCCCCTCTTGGATATACAAATTTTGGCTCACTTAGTGTATACACAGAAGCCATAAAAACAGTGCCCAAACTTGTTTTGTTGAAGAATGCATGGTGCATGCCAGCTGCCCCAATTCTTACTCTACTGTAATACACAGAAAGCTTGCTGTGCAGAACCTAACGGGAATCACAGAGGAACTTAACACGTGCAACCTTCTCTTTCCAGATTCATGTGCTTTTTTCCTGGCCTGGGCCCTTTGACTTCAGCATGGATGTTTTGTCTACTGTTCTGTACAAGCAAATTTTAGTGTTTTAAATGTTTATTAAGAAAAAAGAGATTTAGTACATAAAATTGGTATATACTCTTGTTTTTTTGCACAGAAAATGCAATTATTTGAACCTGTTGTGTAGAGTATAACTTTATGGCAATAAAGTAGATGGCTGTATGACAAAAACAATGTAATTAATAAATCTGAATGAGACAAGCACTACTGTTCATTACAGAAAGTTAATGATATATTCAGCATGTATTGCACTGTAACAGGGCACGACTCACCACAGCAGCTCCTCCTGCTGGTTGGTTTGTGAATTAGCTTTTTCAGCTGTGCGCCTTTGCTAGTGATGTCGCAGCCATCGTTACTCTCTCCATCAGCCTCACAGTCAGACCGAAGTCACTCACAGACTGCGGTGGCTGCTTCTGGACAACGCCTTCCGGCTGTGCCTGCTCCGCTGGCTCTCCCCGCTTTCCAGTGGACCGGCAGCTTCTGGTTCTATCACTCGCCTCAGTGGCTCACTGCAGTCCTCAATCTAGCCCCTTCCTCCCAGAGCAAACTGCTTAGCCACTCTCATCACTGGGAAGTGGAGGGAAAAAGAAGGGGGAGGGGGAATCAGGCCAGCCTGCTACTCTGGACCTTGACCCAGAGACCCTCCAGCAGCAGCCTCTTATTACCCTTCTCTAAGTGTCCTCTACTGGCTACTTCCCTGGGCCACTTCTACATAGCCCCAGTACTTTCTCTGTCCCTTTGTGTCAGGGCCCAGTTCATCAATCATCAGCCTAAAGCTCTCCCAGCCTCTACTGCCCCTGCCCCGTTATGTCTTATGTGCTTCTCCCTTTGCCCTCCACAGACAGACTCCATTCCTCACTGCCCTGCAGCCTTCTTATAGGGCCCAGCCTGGCCCTGGATAGGCTGCTTTCAAGCCTCTACTTGGTTGGCTCCCAATAAGCCCTTCCAGGACTGGCTGGGGCTCTGCACAGCCTCTTTGGCTTGCTTTAACCCCTTCCACGCCAGAGTGGACTACATGCACAAAGCTACAATACAGGGGAGGGGAGAGACACAAATGTAAACTCTGATTCCCTCCTCCTCACATGCAAGATTGAAGGATTCAGTTTAATATAGTTTGGTGACAAGCTCAGAATATTATCAGGTGAATATTTAGCTATACTAAACAGAGATGGGTATGATCCAAAACCCTAATTTCAAACACCCAGAACTCTGAGGAAGTTTGAAGAAAGATCCAAACTTTGTCACTCTGCTCTATCTCTATTAACAGAAGACATGTACACATGGACACTTATGTGTGCTAGGTCTTGTTTCTAATTTAATGGGTTGGTGAAACTCAAACAGCTGAAAATAGATTTCCTTATGGGAAAAGATATATAGAACTGAACAGATATTAAGCCAAAAGCATCCTATAGAAACTACCTAAAAACCTATAGAATCTATTAGAAAATTATATAGAAAATTATTTTTAGTTTTTGTTTTAAACCAGCCTATGTAATTCTAGATCAGAGATATAATTCTCTATAAATTGTATAGGACTTTTCCATAAACTTTACCTCACCACTTTAATTTAGAAAGGAGTCAAAACTAGAACAACTTCTCTAACTTTTTATGGTGCTAGTGGGTTCACTTAAATGAGGACTTGGATCCAAACAATTATGCATGGCTTGGAATACCTGGCAAATATTTATAAAACCCCAAATCACATTGTAGTTCTGCCCTGAAATCTCTGAAAAAACCCATACACTAACTAGTTTCCACAATTTGGCTCCTACTCTTCTTGCAGCTTGGTCACATGGCATCTTATGACTCAATGAGAAAGTGCAGTATCACTTTTATGAAGCCAGAAAAGGGTCTGTGTTAAAAAAATATCAGACCCTTGGGCTGATAAGGGAAAAAAAGATACACTCCAAATATCAAACAAGTTTTACATTTCAACTCCCTCATCATCAGAGCTGTACAGAACATCTCCCGCACTCACATACACACAAATGCATCCTGATATGACAAAATCTCATTTAAGGAATTTAGGTGAATTGATGTCAAAAACAATTCCTGGCCTATTACTAGAACTTAAACCTCTACCTTTTGAAAAAAGGTTTGAAAAAGTGGAATTAAAGACACATCAATTTCCTTCTCCCACAGGCATCTCTGTTAAAGTGACCATATTTTTAAAATGGCTCACTTTTGTAGGGGCACAGAATACACAAAAATATACAGTACACTTTTTATAATGTGTGCTGGTTTTACTACTGCCAGCGCTAGACGGAACAGCAGCACATGAATATTTTTCAGAGGGGAGGATGCTTTCTTGTAATCTAGTGTACTGAATGAATTTAGCATGAAACACCAAACAGGTGTTAGTAGCATTCACTTTGAGCAAAAGAACAACTTTGGCAGCTTCTATGCTCATTCAGCTTTTCTCTTCACTCCAAATACTGTCCATCAAACTGAACACTCCTTTCCACTGGACTCTGTTCCTGGGACACATGGAACAAATTCCACATGTTACAGGACCAGTGTTCCATGGTTATAAAAGAACCAAACTCTTGATTGATGAAATGACATTTCAGGGACCTGAAAGACATTCATGGGATGTTTTGATATATGAAAAATCATGACTGTCCCCATATAATTGCCGTGTAAGGTTTCTAATGTCTGTGGCTTCTTCCATGATGCTCCTTATGTTTGGAATCCCAAGCTGCTTCCTTCATAAAGATTAACTTTGGTTGTCTTGTCTACAGGAAGTGAGGGGGAAGGAAATGTTTTTCAGTAGAAGTATTGCAGCTTTCAATATGAATACATGTTCCATTGGCTTCAATAACCATGCGTCCCTTTGCCCCTTTTCTTTTTATGACCCTAGCTTGTTGGGTTATGTCACATTTAGACTACCTGTGTAATGCCGACAGACCCTGGTCATCGGCCGGCAGGATTGAATCGGGGACCATATGAGCTAAAAGCCAACTGGTTGTTAGCTAAGGCCGTAGAGCAGACTCATTTTATCTCTCTCTCTCTAAGTGGTCTTGATGCCACTAGATGGGACAGAACACCACACCCAGTAGGTGTATGGGTTACACATGCACTTGTGGATAGGGACTGGCTGTTCTTGTTTCTGTGAGGCACCAAAGTTGCTTTGGGTACTCAATAAGTAATAATGAATAAGCATATAAGAATGGCCATACTGAATCAGACCAACTGTCCATCTAGCTCAGTATCCTGTCTTCTGACAGTAACAAATGCCAGGTGCTTCAGAGGGAATGAACAGACCAGGCAATCATCAAGTGATCTAGCCCCTGTCATCCATTCCCAGCTTTTGGCAATCAGTGTGCATGACAAATTGGTGATATTCAAGAAATAAGAAGCTGTGTGGGATGGACAACTAAACCCCTTATGCCCTGTGCTCTCTGCACTGGTTAACTGTTTGTTCAAAATCCAGGTTCAGATGCTGGTTATGAGGTCCAATTTCAAGTGTTGGTGAAGGACCTGATTATTTGAGAAGCCATCACTTGCCTCCATCTTTCACCATGACTGGTAAGTCTGGCTGAGGTACTTCTGTTATCAGGTATGTGCTAATGCTTTTTGGAACTGGCAATGGAATGTTTTCAACAGAGGCCTCTTGCTTGAATTATATAAGTCCTTGGATGATTCACAGGGAGAGTTTGGTGTGGGCAGGTTTCATTTGTTCAGCAGGCTTTTAATTGAGGCTTTTAAACTGTGCCTTGGATTGAATCTTTTATACAGCAGCTCTTTATATGCCTGTGTAACACAGCAAAATCATGAGATTGCAACAATAATATCCATAGAAAATTGGCCAATTATATTAAAACATTCAGGCATCCAAGAAGATAGATAGATATCTAAGTGTGTATATGAAAACAAAGCCATAATATATGCAGCTGTTTATTATTCACACATGCTTTGTTTCGGGGGTAGATGGAAGGGGAATTTTTTGCTTGGGCTGTGTGTTATTTGTTTACCAATATGTATAGGATGAACAAAACTGTATGCTCTATTTTGATTTTTTAAATAAAAGTTATAAACATAAAACAATTCAATAAATGCTCCATACAGAGGGAAGCAGAATAATATATTTTTTAGCCAGGAGGCAGAGTCACCTAATGGACAGGAGACCAAGTTAGATGTTCTGAGATCTGACCTGACTATGGGGATCTGTACTCTAGTGTATTATACAGAGTTCTAGAAGCCCTAGGTCAAAATGCTCAAAAGTCTCAAATTTCAGGTTGGGCCCCCAAAATGAAATGGACACTTTTGAAAATTTTGGCAGCTATGTTCTAATTTGGTCCTCTTAATTCCATTCCCTCTGTAGGTAAAATACCGTTCATTTGGGGGATCTAAACTGCTTTACGTAAAATATATAAGCTGTGGTTAGAGTAGACTGAAACCGCTTTTGTTGCACTGGCTGAGGAGTGGGATGAACTTTAGAACAGGGAGCTGTGCTTCCCATCCACCCTCTGCCAATGTTCTTTAACTCTGCAATAAAAATGCAAATTATTAGAGGTAGGGCTGAGAGTGTCGCCTATTATTAAAGTTGCCCCACACTTCCTATTACAAGACCATGTTTTTCAGTTCCTTACAACTTTGCCAAACTTCAGCCGTTTGCGGGGATGAAATGTGAAATCCTGGGTGTCTGCCTCACTGCATTTTTTTTGGAAAATTTCAGCCAGAACTGTTAATTTCAGCCAGAACTGTTAACAAAGGTGGTGGGGGGGGGGGGGAATCTTGCTTTCTTCATGTTAAACATTCTGGTGACCTTTTCTTTTAGCAGCTCTGGTGCACCCATGGCTTGGAACAGGGACTTGAAATTTGCCAGGTGATTGGCCTTTGGATTAGGGATGTGCCTGTTGCCATGCTTATGAAAATCAACCAAATGTGGCCAAATTATAACCCTTTGAAAAATATGCAGGATGCACATGCTCAGTAGAGACTGCGCATGCTCCAGCTGTGTCTGGGCAGGACTTTTCCTACAATTGCTGATCTGGGCTGCTGCAGACTCTCCTGGGCCCTGGCACCACTTTACATCTGCTAAGTGCTTTATGATCATTTTCTGATTAATCCTCACAACACTCATGAGAAGTAGGTAAATTGTTTTATCTCTAGTTCACTGGTGGGCAAACAGACATAGGAAGACAAAAAGTGACTTGCCCAAGGTCCACCAAGGGGATAATGTCAACAACAACAATAAAAGCCAGGAGTTCTTGGCTCCCAGTCATAGGATGGTCTTCTCCCCCGCACTTACATTTAATTCTTCTGGGAGAAAAGAATGCTCTTGGGGAAGGATTATTAAGGCAATAAAGGGTACAATTCTATACAGCGAAGCCATTTCTCCCCAGCCTATGTGTGTGAATTGGTGCAACAGTGACATTTACAGTGATGTAGCACCTAGGTTAAGGCTCACATAGATGAACCCCAGGGCACAAAATGAGCAGCATCTTCAAGAAATCAGAGCAGCACATCATTACCAGATACTGTACTATACAGGCTTATTGAGCAGGGAGCAATCAACACAGGGGCCTGTGGTGGGAACATCAGAGGCAGGAAGTGATTAATATTTAAAACTTGCCAGAAAATACAGATTTGAGATAGAAACTGCTAAAAGTCTAACTAAGGCTTAAGGAAAGGGGAATGTTTTCCTTCAAATGAAAATGTTTGTAAAAGTTCATATTTTTAGAGTCATGAGTTTAGCTGAAGATGCAGAATGGAAATATCCCTCCTGTTTGCCAGAAGCTGGGAATGAGCCACAGAGGATGGATCACTTGATGATTACCTGTTCTAATCATTCCCTCTGGGACACCTGGCACTGGCCACTGTCAGAAGACAGGATACTGGGCTAGATGGACCTTTGGTCTGACCCAGCAGGGCCATTCTTATGTTCTGTTCTTAACATATTTTCATACGTATTCATAAGATTATCTCCTAAAAGTTATCCCCTTAAGCCTTTTCTAGATTCCTTCCAACATTATGTTTAATCCTAGTTCTGTTGGATACTGACTTCACCTATGTCTGGATTGTCTTCACCCACGTCTTTTGTCAGCTGTAGGACTCTCCTCTTGAGAAAAGAACTGTGCAATATGAGGACCAGAGGTGGAAGTAAGCCGGTATGGGCAGGTAAGACATACTGGTAAGAAAGTGGCCACCAGTACGGGCTGGTGTACTGCTGACGTTAAAGCGCTGCCATGGTAGTGTGTTAAGCACCATACCGGCAGGGCCACTGATGGGGTGCAAAAGGGGCAGCTGGGGGGGGGTCCCTGGGGTCTTGCAATTTAAAAGGGCCCAGGGCTCCTGGCAGCGTCTGGAGCCTCGGGCCCTTTAAATTGCAGCCAGAGCCCCGGACGGCGCTAGCCTGGCAGTGCTGAAGGGCTGGCTGGGGGAGTCAACCCCGCCCCTTCTGCCTGAGGCCCAGCCCCTTCCGGGAGCCCAGAGCCGCCCCCTACCACCTTGCCCAGGACCCCAGCTGTCTTGCGTATTGGTAAAGTTCTTTTAAGTTACTTTCATCTCTGATGAGGACTGAAAAAGTTATGCATTCATTTTTCTGAATAGTATGATTTCCACAGTTTCTGGCCTTCAGACAGAAATGACTTGTTAGAAATCCGAGTTTGTTACTGCTGATGCGGTCTTGTGATTCCCATCAATAATACATATAGTGATAAAAAAATCCAAAGAATTATGATCAAGCAAAACAATACCTGTTAGTGCAGGTCAAGTAAATAGAACTGCATTTTCACAATTTTGAAAAAGGAATGACAATGTTTAGAAAAGAATGGGGCAGTTTGCACAAAGAAATCTGACCAAAAGCATACCGTGAACATTTTCGTTTTGAAAATGGTACTTGAAAAAAAGATATTTTTCCATGAAAATTTCTTTTGCTCAACAAGTCATCAGAAAAATCTTTGATGGAATTTTTTTGACTAGCTCTAATCCCCTGGAGATTTATGTTAAAAGAGGGCTGACCCTGACGTGGTAACTCAGATCTAATCCCACCAAAGTCAATGGTGTTAAACCAGCATGCAATCAGAATTGGTGTGAACGTATCAAAACAGATTTAGATGATGACATTCTTTTAAAAAAATCTATAATTCTGGAATATTAACCCAGTAGATTTAAATTTTTGTGCTATTCAGCTATTTTTCTCATTGCTTGTATGGAAGTATGATATCTGTCACCAGTCAACAATTTCGGCAGTAATCAATGTAAACTGTGTGTATCTCTGCCCTATTATATTACACGCCACTTTTGTACGAAACTTTTTTTCTAGGAAGTCTAGGACTTTTTGACAGCCTCACTGTAATAGATTTTATTTTGGAATATTGTTCTTTGCTGTTTTCTTTCTTGCAGGTCAGTCTCCCATAGATTTAATGGAGTTTAATATCAAAGGAATCATAATAGTTCATCTAGTCTGACCTCCTGTGTATTACTGGTCATTAGATTTCACCCTGCTGTCCATTGGTTGAACCGGGTAACTTGGGTTAGAATTAAGCAATCCAACCTTTGGGAGGCCAAACTGTGGTGTACCACAGGCAGAGAATAGGAAAGACTGAGGTGCAACCAATGATCAAGGCCCCTGCAATGGCAAGGAATTAAGAGATTCATAAATTCTAAGGTCAGAAAGGACCACAGTGATCATTTACTCTGCCTGCCTACATAAGACAGGTCAGAGAACTTTCCCAAAGTAATGCCTAGAGTGTATTTTTTTAATTAAAAAACCACCGATCTTTATTTAAAAATTGCCAGTAGCGGGAGAATCCACCACAAACCTTGCTAAAGGTGGGATTTGGTAGGCTAGGCCCAAATGACCCTCGCAGATGATCTGTGTGCCATGCTGCAGAGGAAGGCAAAAAAACTCAAAGGTCCCTGCCACTCTGACCTGGAGGAAAATTTCTTTCCAGAATCCAAATCTGGCTACCCTGAGAATCAGCTGAACATCTAAGAAAGAGGACCTCACGTGGACAGGTCATGTTAGCAAAGATCTGCAGGGTCAGATCAGTATCTGTATTCTTATTAGCAGGGATAAAATAAAGAGGAAATCAAGGGAGAGCAATTGCCCTACCTATGCTAAAAGCACAGGTAGCACTTCCTCCACTCTCCTTGTGATTTGAGACAGCATTGTCCTCCCTTCTCTGAGTTAGTATTGCCAATCCTAAATATTTAAAAATCATGAGCCAGCTCCCCCCAGATCATGAGAGTTTTAATGTAATACATTGGGGGGTTCTAATTCTTTTCCTTCTGACCTCTGAGGGTCTAGCACATCCTTGGGCCACCTTTTCCAGCTTATCTCTACAACTAACAAGGCTAGAAACATTGTTTAAATAAATGAAAACTAAGATTCTCACCTAATCCCAGGACTCCAGGAGCCGGGCTGAAGGAAACAGATTTTGCAAGACTTGTACTAAAATCACAACAGTTCACAACAGTGGTTTCTGGAGCTGACCTGAGGGTGGCTTGCTTTTAAGTCCCACTGTTTGTGTACTTTTTCTACATTGGCCGAGAACACCTTGAGACCATTGTGTACAACAATGCCACCTAGGGGCATGCACTGCACAGTGCAGATGGGCCCCACTTGCTAGAGTGGCGTTTCTCAAACTGGGGGTCCTGACCCAAAAGGGGGTCACAAGGCTATTGTAGAGGGAGGGTCATGGTATTGCACTGCCTTCAGAGCTGGGTGTCTGGAGAGCGATGGTTGCTGGCTAGGTGCCCAGCTCTGAAGGCAGTGCTACTGCCAGAAGCAGTGCAGAAGAAAGAGTGGCATGGCATGGGACGGGGAGGGAGTGGGGGGGGGTGGGGCTCATCATTTTTTTTTTTGGGGGGTGGGGCTCAGCACAGCCTGAAATATTTTCAAAGGGTGAGCCCAGTAAAAAAAAGTTTGAGAACCCTTGTGCTAGAGCGTTGTGCACTGGTTCTCCAGGCCCCTGCCCAGGAGAAACTCCTCTGGCACAGCAAGGGACAAGTAGAGGGGAGAACAAGCCTTTCTGCTGGTCAGCAGCATGTGGAGGAGTGAGGTAGGCCAAAGTTGCTGAGCATCCTCTGAACCAGTCCCTCAGTTCTGGAGCCCTTGGCATGTTAGGACAGAGAAGGGGAATTTTGGGGTGAGCAGCCAGCCAGAATCCCAGCAATATGATAGTGTTGGGGCTGGAGAGGAAGATATTGAATTGGGGGAGGAGTTTTATTTTTGTTTATTTAAATGTGCTGGGAAAAGGCAAGCTACCAACTCAAGTGATTTTAGCCCTTTGAATGTTCCCTGGCCAGAATCTACTCCTAGGCTTTAAATATGTTGGTCTTTCTCTCCTCTGAAGGCAGGCCTAGGGTTGCTAGGTGCCTGGTTTCCAAATGGAATGCCTCTTGGAAAAGGACCCTGGCGGCTCCAGTCGGCACTATCGACTGGGCCATTAAAAGTCCGGTCAGCAGCGCAGCGGAGGCCCAAGGCTGTGTTGAGCCAAGCAAGGTTAGGTTCGGGTCGGGGCAGGAAATTTGGAAGAACCACTGAGAGGAGCCTGCCCCATTGGGAAGAGCAACTGAAGGGAGCCCACTCTATGAGAAAAAGCACCTCAGGAAGGTGAGTGAACCCTAACGCTGGGCATAGTTGTAAGACTAGGGAGTGAAAGGGAGGTGCAGGCACCAGAACTCATTAGGGAAGCCCAGGCCTCAGCAGAGGAGGGGGTAGGTTGGGCAGGTGAAGAAGCCAGGTGAAGACTCACCCATACAGCAATCACAGAGGGTGCATGACATGGGAGTGGGACCTCACTCCCTGCACCCAGATATGATCTTGCTAATCACTGCTTGATGTCCATTTCCTAAAGCTCATGAATCTTTCCCCCTAATTATACTTAGACGAGAGGGAAAAAAACGAAGGTTGGGCTCCATTAGAAAAAAATCTTGGGGGGAAGGAATGGAGAAAATGGTAAGAAAAATAAATGTGGAGAAAGTTGTAGAGTGACCATATTTCCCAAAGAGAAAACAGGGCACCACATGGGGCTGGCCCTAGCTGCTCGCCCGAGCCCACTGCCTCACGCGAGGCTGGCGTCATTGTTTGCCTGAGCCCTTCCTGCCCCCTGTGCAAGGCTAGGGCTGGTGTTGCTGCTCGCCTGAGCCCTGTCTCCTCTCCCTCCCCCATGCAGGGCTGGCATCTCCACTTACACACACCCCCCCCCGCATATTCTTCTGCACCCCACTTTTTTGACAAAAGTGGGCATTTGTCCCATTTGCTCTTGCCAATTTGATCAAGTTGGCAAGAGCAAATGGGACAAATGTCCCCTTTTGCCAAAAAAAGGCCAAGACAGGGTTTAAAAAAGGGATTGTCCTAGCCAAAACGAGATGTGTGGTCACCCTAGAAAGATAGTTTCTTTGGGCCCAGTCCTGCAAAGTGCTGAGCACCTTCCCCTGTTAACTATCCCTTGCAGGGTCAAGCTCTTTTTCAGCTTAATCCACTGACCTCTGCAAAAGTGGTAAATTGTAGGCCAGATTGGTAGAGTTTAATGAAACAGAGTACTCAAAATCCATAACCAATGATAAGTGTAAGTGCTATGGTGCCTAGCTGATTTAGCCAAGCATAAAACTGTGGGAAGGAAGCAGGTGTCAACTCACAGTGCTGAGGTTAAAATTTGAATAAAATCAGGTCATGAAGTTATAGCTTCGTATATTTTAAGGCCAGAAGGGACCATTGTGGTCATCGCATCTGATCTCTTGCATAAAACAGGCCATAGGACATCCCTGAATTCATTCCTTATCCTACGCATACTGTTGACATATGCTGAGTAATACATTCACCATCCTTTCCCACAATTCAGCTACCTTTAGTTACAAAGAGTTCTGTGGCACCTTATAGACTAACAGGAGCATAAGCTTTCATGGGTGAATACCCACTTCGTCAGATGCAGGTAGTGGAAATTTCCAGAGGCAGGTATAAATATGCAGGCAAGAATCAGTCTAGAGATAACAAGATTAGTTCAGTCAGGTACGATGAGGTCCTTTAGTTGTAACACTTTGATAATATTCTATCAAATCAAAAGTTGACTCACACTATTACAAGTAAATAAAGTAAGCAATAATCAGTATATTGCTGTTTTACCTTTTACTTACTTTTAAATTGCAGAGGGCACCTTGGGCTAGTATGTTTCATCCTGGGTAGTAGGCTTAATCCTCAGATTTGTTAAGTGTTGGAGAATAAAATGTAAATTTGAAGGGTTTGTAAAATGTTCCTAAGTGCTATTGGGACAACTAAGAAAAATAATCAAAAGGTGATTAGGGTTGGGGTTATGTTAGCCAGTGAGCAACCATTCAGTCAATAAGCATATTATTTCTAATGTCAGCTAATAAAAGTCACACAATCTTAGTCTGGCAATGAAATGGAAGCAGAAAAGCTACTTTAAAAAGAATATCCAAGCAATTCATGGACCATCTGTCCCCTCTCTCTAGGTATGTTTACTATGCTCAGTGTAGTATTCGGTTCCAGCACAAGCACTTCTCGTGGAAAGACACAGTCGTCCTCAAAGACACAACCATTCAAGGTCATTGAGCTAAATATTTTTGGTGCCACAGTCTCCTAGTCCTTCCGTAATTCTGACACCTTACTTACTTGGTTTGTTGTAGCACTGCTGTGCTAAGCACTGTACAACACGCCCCTCCCTGTAACCTCTCCCCCACAAATAGTTCCTGCCACAAAGGACTTACAATCTATGGTCACTAGCAATATTTAGCAACAATGCTGTAGCAGCAAATTTAAAATAGGTGATTAATGTACATTGGCGTTTTGAGCGGGTCCATGTTACTCCCTGGTTGACTGCAACCCATTCTGAAGCCTCAACTTGCATTAGTAAGTGTTGTTGTGGTCCATAAATGCTCAACGCCATCCATGGGTGGTTGTGCGCACACGCATGCCCACTATATTCTTTGCATACTCTAACCACTAGAGGAAAACAAAGCCACTCTGTTAACATGATTTACACAAGAGGTATTTCTTGCATTTTTTTACATGACTACTATAATGAGAAAATGTACAGTAGAAACTGGGAGATGCAGGCCAGATTCTGTGGAAGAGACTTGCCTTGAAGTTCCCCTCCTAATCATTCTATGTGATGAAGGGGCTCCATGGAAAAAGTAGTACATCTGTAAGCAAACATCTGACTCTAATGGGAATTGGGTCAGGATCTGTGAATGGGTGGTAATATTTTACTATATTTTTAATGTGGTGTACAGCAGTGTGTGTGTGTGTGAACTATAAAAATGATTGGATAGCTGTGTTCACTCAGGGTTTGTAGGGCTCATGTGACATTCCGTATTCTGAATGTATTTTAACTTTCACAGTAGAACTCTGCCATCTTATCACAACACGCTTGATGTGTGTGAATGATCTGCGCCTTCTGTTAGAGCAAGAACAGTACTTATTTTTGTTAGCAAGCAGCCAAGAACAGATGACTTAAGCTATACTGCTTGCCTAGCATGGCTGTTTTCTTAAATGCTCACTTTCAGTGCTAGTCTTTTAACCCACTTTTTTGAGGCTCATCTGTGCTGTTGCTGTGACTGCAAGACTGGGAACTAGGTTAACAAAATAATACTGGGACATGAGTGTCTAGGACAGACTAATCAGAAAATGGGAAAGGATGTCACCTAGATAACGTCACATAAGTCTTGCAAAATAATCAGTTTTTGAAAGCTCTGACTGACCGATTTGGGTTCCTTTGACCTTATCCTGACCTAGTTGATTTCACTGGCTTTCCTACTGTCAAGGTTTTTCCCCCACTTTGAACTTTAGGGTTCAAGAAGTGGGGACCTGCATGATCACTTTTAAGCTTAATTACTAGCTTAAATCTGGTACGCTGCCACCAGCCAGCATTTAGTGTCTGGCACACTTTCTGTTCCCGCAAAACCTTCCCTGGCGAACCCAGACCCAAACCCCTTGGGTCTTAAAACAAGGAGAAATTAACCATCTCCCTCCTTTTCCCCCCAGACTTTCCCCTCCCTGGGTTGCCCTGAGAGGCTTCACACCGATCCAAACTCCTTGGATCTTAAAACAAGGAGGAATTAACCATCCCCCCTCCTATCCCTGGTGAGTTCAGACTCAATCCCTTGTATTTAAAACATGGAAAAATCCATCAGGTTCTTAAAAAGAAAGGTTTTAATTAAAGAATGAACAAAGTCAAAGTTATCTCTGTTAAAAATCAGGGCTCGAAATGCTTTACAGGGTACTCAGAATCATATTAGACGTAGGGGACCCCCACCACAGCCTTAGATTTCAACAGTTACAGGCAACCAGAGGTAAAAATCCTTCCAGCAAAAAGACACATTTACAAGTTGAGAAAACAAACATAAGACTAATCCGCCTTGCCTGGCTACTACTTACAATTTTGAAACATGAAAGACTGATTCAGAAAGATTTGGAGAACCTGGAATGATGTCCCATCCCTCTAAGTCCCGAGATCGAACAACGAACCAAACAAAAAGCACAAACAAAGAGTTCCCTCCACCAAGCTTTGAAAGTATCTTGTCCCCCTATTGGTCCTCTGGTCAGGTGTCAGCCAGGTTTACTGAGCTTCTTAACTCTTTACAGGTAAAAGAGACATTAATCCTTAACCAGCTGTTTATGACACCTACTCTGTGTTATCATAAACACCACGTTATGGTTCAACCTGTTTCTATTTCAATCATGTCTCTCATTGTTTGGAAAATCATGAAGATTTGGTGATTTAGGACCATATTGTATCTCTGCGATCACAGGCTACAGGGATCCAGAGGATGCCAACCTTGGGTGGTCCCGGCATGAGCAGTGCCACCTCCACAGCAACATATCCCCGCCTTCCCTCCCCCCTACAGAAGGCCCTAAGTGGGAGTCAGGATCTGTGTGGAGAGGGCCTGGGGCCAGGGAAACATCACTCACTGTCATCTCATGCACCTTTCATGGGTAATCTTACACTGCTCCACTTTGTCCCTCTGTGCCACTGAACTCCCTCTCCAGTGGGGAAACCCCTGTCAGCAAGGGCTCATACTGACAGCATGATGGAAGGGGCAGAGGCGTGGTGACTGTGCCAGAGTGACTTCATGTCTCTGGATTCATGAAAATCTCTGGCAGCTGCTGATTTTGGTGGCAGATCTCTGTGCACAAGGGGGAGGGGCAATCTTGAGTAGGTCCTGTGAGTGCTACTATAATGTAAATGTTACTACTATGGCTTCTTTGGTGGGGCACATGCAGCCTCTTTATGCCCAAAGAATGTGATGGAAACTCCAAGAGGGGAAAATTTTCCAGCCCTTATGCATTGGAGTTGCCTGTACAAGAAGTTATGTTGTTGCTATGACCAAAGTTGTGTATGTTCTCATTGCAATACTTCAGCTACCTCCCTGGTAAAAGAGACATGAAGTGGCCAGACCATGATACCCAAAATACACAGTCGAGAGAAATAATCTGCATCACACCACAGGATATGTTATGATCTTCCATAACCCAACACTTTATTTAAAAATTACATCACAATGAGAGTCTGTTAATAAAATACACTAATTCACACCAGTCTTTTTTTTTTTTTCAGGGTTAGCATCTTTCTTCACTTTATTAAAAACTCAATAGTGTTAAAAAAATAACTACTGCATTGTACCTACAGCAGCTGATATCTACTGTAACAGGTAGGTTACAGAGGAAACTTCCAGAGCTAATTAACACTTCAGTTAAACTCATATTTTTGGCACCATTAATTTTTTTTAATTAAACCAAGCAAAGTACTTCCATATTAAGCCAGTAAAATCACTGATCTGAAACATGGCAGTGATTGTCATGCAACTGCTGTCTAGAAATGTGTAAAAATGCTTCTTTTGGTTTAAAAAAAATAGGACTTCTGAATTATTTGTATGTCACAGCACTTGACTGTGATTACAGAAGAGGGCCTGCCCTACTGTACTGTAGCTATTATCATTTTGCTGTGAAGTTTTGGTTTACACGTCAGTCTGCGGTTCATTTAAGCGGCCATTGATGGCTTTTTTGCCTTTGGTAACAGAGTCAGAATTTAAAAATCTGTCAGAAGATTGGGAGGTGGGGATAGAGGGAGGAGGGGAGGAAACATTATTTTCTCTCAGTCATGCTGCTGTTTGGATGAAACCATTGGCTACAATTTCAATTTTCGGGGAAAGCAATGCCACACAATGCTTTGGTGGTTTACTGGCAGCGAATTATCCATCTTACTAATGAGACTTTAAAACATTAAGAGCGCTGAAGCACTGCTATTCACTGGTCAAGTCTTGATTTGTCGTCCCTGAAATGATGGCTAACTGCATCTACAAAAATACATTGAGAAAGAATGTATCATTAAGAATAGTGGATTTGTACCAGGGCCATGTTTATACAAGCGTGTGCAGTTAGTTGCTTTTGCAAATTTTTAGAATCTACAGATTGGGGGGCAGGGAGGTTTTTTTTTTTTTAACTTTATAGACTACAGCTGCTTCTAGCGTCACATATTATCACTCGAAATGAAATGAAACCTATGCTATATATAACCGGGTTTTTTTCTGGCTCCTTAACTGTACTATTTCAATCAGTTTTTGGCACGTTAAGTAGTGATTGTTTTATGTTTCACTGATTGCAGGCTCCATTGTACTAGTATTTATTCTGAAAGACGTCTATTGTATCACTCAGTCCCCTCCTGCCCAAATTACTCTGGGAAACAAACAGGAACGCTGACTACACTGTTATGGATAAAAAAGGTTTTAATTAGAATAAGGCCTGTAAGCATCTTAGAGCTACTGGTTCCAAAAAAGGACAAAGATTTACATTGTAACTGCTATAGTGCCTGTTTTTTTCCTGAGGGGAATGTAAATTTGTACTGGCTATGACAGAAATCTGTTTCATGCCCTTTTTTTTTTCTTTAAAGCCTCATTCAGGGAAAAGCACTAATTATTTACTTTTTTTTTTTAAACTGATGAGCTCTCTTTCTGCCCCTGCTCTTAAAGGGCCTGATCCATTCCATTGACTTCAATGGGCACTGGATCAGGACAAAACTTCAGGGCGTAAGCTCTGTCTTAGCTGTTTCTCACAAACATACTCATTGAAGAAAGGACCACTATACTCAGTACCCTTGCAGGGAGAAAGAGAGAGAAATTACTTAAGGAAACAATGGAACAGTAATTGACAGGGAGGTTTGAAATTCATGGTAATAGAACACTTCAAGGATTCTGTAATGTAATGAATGTCCCTAACAGGTGACCCTGGCAAAAACCCCAACACCCTAAGGGTAAAAATCACCTCTCAGATTCGCACTGAGAATCTGTCATCTACATGGATCTCTGCTGCATATTCAGAATTCATTCTGCACACACAGTTCCTGTTAAAGTCAATGGGAGTCCTGCGGGAGGAACAAGTGCAGAATATACAATAGTGCAGGTGAAAACGTTTTTAGCGTGGATCAGTCAATCTGTACAGTGGAAAGCAAGAGCAAAACTATGTGGAAATATCAAGAGTCTCCTTAAGAACAGATGGCATCTCTGTTAAGGTGGGACAGACAGCAGACCTATAGGAATTCCACATGCGTATAGTGCAACTTACACTAATTTGAGAAGTAGCAGGTGGAGAAGCAGCATGTTGGCCACGTACCATACAGTGTGTATTAATAGGCAACTGTGGCAAGCAGTAAAATTTTGGCTGAAATAACTGAAAATGGGAATAAAGTACAATATATCAGCAAGGGACATTCTGGTTCTTGGGATATTTTCACTCTCTTTTAAAATGGATTTATACATTAACTTTGAAAGCTGCAGTGTCTAGGTTTGCCAAACTTCATTGTAGTGTATTCCCCACATTTAATATACAAAAAAGAACTCAATGCTGAGAGCAGTGAGGCATAAACCTGGGAAATAACACAGGAAGGGTAAGTAGTAGTTAGTATGTGCTTAATTGGAGTCACTTAGCACTTATTTTTGCCTTTTTGGACAAAAACTTTCCAAACTGTGTTTACCACATTCTCTCCCCTACTTCCTTTTGATAGAGTTGTCCGTGATACAGAGATACAGTCACTCAAGAATATACTGGGAAGACAGATAAAAATACAAAATACAAAACAAAAATGCATTATATTATTATAGTACTTGAATAATGGAGTCAATGTCAGACTTAGGCTACTGCCAGACTGATGTACTTTTTGGGGAACTGGTTCAAGAGTATCAAGCTGAGGCACTGTACAGGAACCAAACACAACTAGCATCATTAGGCAAGGGTAAGAATCGTGAGGGAGACTTTTTCAGGGTGCACAGATAGAAGAGATGGCTGTCAGATGTGAGAATGTGCTTTCCTATTGTACCCACCAGAACTTCGGAGAATATTTTTTTCAGTCTGTATCTATCGTTTTGTGGCAGGTCCTTGAAATATCTTCACATTTGGCCATCGTGCATGCTTATAAACTTACCCCATTTCTCCTTTTGTTAGGCTATGATTTCTTTATTTTTTAAAAACATTTTTAATTTTTTTAACAACTGTTAAAAAAGTTTTATGGTAAAAATAACTCACTATATGATACATATACCCGAAATGGTGTGATACTTTATATAATAAAAGATGAAAATATTCACTTTCCATAATAAAAATAAGTTCTATTTTTTGTTTATTTTACAATATACTTAATATTCTTTTCTTCTTCTTCCTCACGCTGAAAGTAAATAGTCCCATTTTGAGAGCACTTCTGAGTCGATTAAAGTGGCAAGAGACTGGAGAATGGCTTATAAGCATTTTGAGCAGCCGCATTCCACATGCCTCTCCAGTTCTTCCATGAAGGAGGATCCATCCACACACTGAAAGATATATTTCCGTCTTTTGCTCCGGAGGGGAACGCAACACTGCCCATTACTGCAACTGCCACGACATTCCATCTGGGGAATTTTGGAGGCAGTGACACACGAGCTGTAGCCATGCTGCTTATGGATCACTTCTCGGACAATCTCCCCCTGGCAAAGATTCTCTGTTAAGACAATGGAGAGTGTAGAGATAGGTTTGTAGAAGATTATAATTTAGAGACGCTCTCTCATAAGGGACAGTATTATGAACATAGAAATTTGGAAAAGTGCCCTGGAGGCAGGGGTTGGGAACACTGCATGGCTGCGCACAGCAGTTCACCAGAGATGTTCCCCAGTTTGTGTTATTAAAGTGTTATTCCTTTCTTATTCGCTGGCTTGTTACTTAATGAATCCCAAGATCATTAGAGAGAGGAAGGCTGGGGAAGGTAATAATTATCTTGTAACCCTCTCCCCACCAAACAGGCCTGTGCATATACTGACATTTATTTTATTAAAGGCAAACAACAGTGCACAGGGTCTCCATTCTCTATTGGTATAAAATGCTATCAGGACAGAATAGTACTCTCTTTGTGCAGGTATGTAGTTATACAAGGCATTGTAGACTCAGGCCTGTTGCCTTCAACAGAATTGGACATGTTTTAACAAACTATAGTTATTTAAGCTTCCAACATCCCTGTAAAGTATATATTATTCCCATATTAGATGGAAAATGGAAAAATATATTAATAGTAAAACCGTTATTAGCCATGGGAATGTTTAATGGCATGAAACTTACATTTGAAACACTTAAGCTCCCTCGAGCCACGGATACAAATCTTGGTAAGGTCGATTTGTCCTTATAGCCTTTCAGATTAGATATATGGAGTTCCATGCAGTGTGCTCTGTGTAGGTCGTTAGAGGAGACCCTCAAATCCAACATTCAGCTTACTCTGTATGAACTTTAATAATCTAGGGTTTGCTCGAGTATACTGGGCAATATTTCCTGTCCTAACCTATTGTGCAGTCACTGTGCAGCAGTCAGATTCATGGAATTTGCAGACTGTGATCCTTTCAGATGAAAGCTGCTACCTAAATAAAACCTTAAGGGCCAAACTGTTGCTTTTGTGGGGGAACAAAGGAAGGACTAGAAGACTGAGTTATCACTTTCTGAGTTTGTAATAGGCAGGGCCGGTGCAAGGAAGTTTCGCGCCCTAGGCGAAACTTCCACCTTGCACCCCCCCAGCCGTGCAGCAGCTCCTCGCCCTGAAGTGTGCTCCCAGTCCCCACGGAAGCTCCCCACCCCTTGGCCCGAGGAGCACTGCGGTACTTCCCCACCCCAGCTCACCTCTGTTCCGCGTCCTCCCCGAGCACGCTGTCCTGCTCTAATTCTCCTCCCAGGCTTGCAGCGCCAAACAGCTGATTGGCGCCCCAAGCCTGGGAGGTGGGAGAAGTGAAGTAGCAACTGCGCAGTGGAACTCCCAGGCTGCCAGTGGCACGCTGACCCAGGCATGGGTGGCAAGTCTGTAGAAATTTTGGTGGTGCCCAGAACCTGCCCCCCCAAACTCCACCCCCACTTGCCTAAGGCTCTGGGAGGGGTTTGGGGGGGGGAGCTCTGGGGTGCAGGTCCTGAGCTGGGGATTAGGGTGCAGGAGGGGTGCAGGCTTTGGGATGGAGTTTGGGTGCTGGGTGCAGGCTCCGGGCTGGGGCAGGAGGTAGGTGTGCAGGAGGGGATGAGGGGTGCAAGGCTTGGGGGCAGTTGGGTGCAGCTGGGGGGGGGGTGTTAGGAAGAGTGAGGGGTGCAGCTCTGGAGGTGGAGATTTGGGGGGGGAAGGAGTGTTGGGAAAGCGGGAGGTGGGTGCACGCTCTGGGAGGGAGTGCATGCTACTGGAGGGATTGGGGATATGGAAAGGAGTGCAGGCGGAGGAGGGTTGGGGCTGAGGATGAGGGATACTTGGATGCAAGGATGGGGCTCAGGCTAATAGGGCAGAAGGGCGGGTGGGATGAAGGTCGTGGGGCTAGGATCGGGGGTTTCAGTGATAGTGGGGTGCTCAGGCTGAGACAGGAGGATAGGAGTGCAGGGAGATGAGGTTGGGCTGCGGATGAGTGGGTTCATGCTGCAATCGGGGCTCGGGATGGGAACAGCATAGGCGTGCAGAGGATGAGGGTTGGGCTGAGGATGATGGGTTCATAGATTCGGGGGGGGGCTGAGGGCTGGGGAAGAGGATTAGGGTGCAGGGGGATGAGGATTTGGGTTGAGGATGAGGGGTTTGTGATGTGGGGGGGCTCAGGGCTGAGACAGAGGATTAGGGTGCAGGGAGATGAGGGTTGGGGCTGAGGATGAGGGGTTCATGCTGCACGGGAGGCTCAGGGCTGGGGAACAGCATTAGGGTGCAGGAGGATGAGGGTTGGGGCTGAGGATGAGGGGTTCATGATGCGAGGGTGGGGGCTGAGGGCTGGGGAAGAGGATTAGGGTGCAGGGGGATGAGGATTTGGGTTGAGGATGAGGGGTTTGTGATGTGGGGGGCTCAGGGCTGAGACAGAGGATTAGGGTGCAGGGAGATGAGGGTTGGGGCTGAGGATGAGGGGTTCATGCTGCAGGGGGGGCTCAGGGCTGGGGAACAGCATTAGGGTGCAGGAGGATGAGGGTTGGGGCTGAGGATGAGGGGTTCATGATGCGGGAGGGCTCAGAGCTGGGGCATAGGCTCAGGGTGCAGGGGAATGAGGGTTGGGGCTGAGGATGAGGGGTTCATGATGCGGGGGGGCTGAGGGCTGGGGAAGAGGATTAGGGTGCAGGGGGATGAGGATTGGGGTTGAGGATGAGGGGTTCATGATGTGGGGGGGCTCAGGGCTGAGGCAGAAGATTAGGGTGTGGGGGGCTAAGGGGTTTGCGGTGTTGGAGAGACTCAAGGCGAGGGCGGAAGCACAAGGTAAGGGCAGCCTGCCCTGCCAGGAGGAGATGGGGGGCACTGGGACCCTGGGGCAGCAGACAGTAGTTCTGCAGGGAGAGGCTCTACTCCAGCAACAGAAGCAGGCAGGGGAGACACGCTGCGCTGCTTTCTGTGAGGCACGGACGTGGTGGGGCGTGGGGGGGGGAGACCCGCGGGGGGTCAGGGCCCGATCCAGGCAGGGCCGGGGGAGAGACTGAGCTCCAAATATTGCTGGAGCAGGGCCCCCAGCCCTGAATATTGCTGGTGCTTGAGCACTGCAAACATATAGAACCTGCCCCCTATAAACTCTGGGCTGCTGGCTGCAGCAGCGGTGCACTGACCCAGGGGACACCCTGGGCTGCCCGCTGCCGATGCCGCCGGCAGCTCAGAGTCTCTCTTGATCCCAGCAGCAGCGGCCACTCAACCACTTAAAAAAAATTTGAGGGCGCTGCTTTTTGGAGCCCCCAAATCTTGGTGCCCTAGGCAACCACCTAGTCCACCTAAATGGTTGCACCGGCCCTGGTAATAGGCCATTTAATTTGGGGGCAAAACAGATGTGGAACAGACATGGGCCTTGGCCTCCCCAGAAGGCCAATAGGAATATAGGAAAAGCTAAGAATTTTCCTCGAGACCCAATTTCAAACCTATACAGCTCAGGAGAGGGAAGGAATGAGAGCAACTCACATTACTTATCCTACACAGCATGGTTCCTATAGGAGCAGTGCTTCCTGGGAATTCTGCCTTTGCCTTTCTGAACTTCCCCATCCTGGATGTGTTTCAGTGTTGGCAGGACCGGCGCTAGGGTTTCTGGCGCCCTAGGCGCCGGGACATTTCACTGCCCCGCGCGCGGGTCTCGCGGCTCCCTGACCCGGGGGGTGGGGGGGGCCCTAG
>NC_133775.1:81613853-81690530 GCF_003597395.2 Chelonoidis abingdonii | reverse complement strand
GGCGCCGATCGCGGCGGCGGCTCCCTGCCCCGGGGAAGGGGGCCCGGCTGCGCGGCGCACTGACCTCAGGGGCGCGCTGACCGGCGGCGCCCTGACCCGGGGGACACCTTGGGCTGCCGGCGGCAGGCAGCTGCTGCTGCTGGCAGCTCAGCCCCTCCAGCAGCAGCGGCTGCAACCATTTAAAAAAATTTTGGGGGGCGCCACTTTTTGGTGCCCCCAAATCTTGGTGCCCTAGGCAACCGCCTAGTTCACCTAAATGGTTGCACCGGCCCTGAGTGTTGGGGACAGGGGGGATTTTCATCCCCAATAATGCAGTGAGGACAATCCTTGTAGTGTATAAAGGGAAAGATTCCACAGAAAAGCACTCACATCCCAAGCCCTCTCCACTCACACATCCCACTCAGAAACAGAGCTACAAACCTCCAGGATTCAGGAGGAAGAGAGCTATTATCATAGATCTGTTTGTTCAGACATCTTCTGGTCAGCTCTTGTGTGGTTTCCCTCTCCTTCTCCCTCAATGGCTCTGAAGGGGCCATTGTCCCGTTAATAAGAGTTAAATGGAGGAAGAGTGAAGACAAACGTGAATAGAAATGACAGTAAAGCAGCATCCCAGGCATCATAGCCAGGCATACCTTTGTCACAATGTTCTCCGCTATAGTTAGGGTCACATTCGCAGTATGGCTCCCCATGTTCTGAAATTTTACACTGCCCATGGTTGCATTTCATAATTCTGCAGGGGTTTGAGGAGTCATTCTTCTTGTTGCAGTACATGCCCATATAACCCTCTGAGCACTTACACGTGTAAGCAAAGTTGGCAGCCATGCATTTACCATGGATACACCTGAGAAAGAAGAAAAATTTAGAGCTGGCTTATGCTTGTAAACTTTGAATTAGGGCAGAAAGAGACCTCAATTTTTCCAGGAATGTTTACGTTGGATGTCTTCGCTCCCATTCAATTTCTGGTTAATATTCCAAAGCAAAGATGTTCAGTGCCAGGCATGCTGGCAGAAACGGCAAGTGGATATTGGATAATAGTCACAGAAAGCAAATTCTGAATTTAGCGATCATGAAATGTTCTCATGGGAAACCTGAGTAAGGGTGAGGCTCATTCAATCATGGATCAAACAATACAATTTATCCAAACAAAACAGCTCAGATTCAGAGCATCAATACTTGAAACAAACTGCTCACGAGCAATCCACATGTCAAAGTGTACTTGGAAAAATTATTCTACCGATTACTCACATGATGAATAAATGCAGGGAAAACTGCTACCTGTCTGTGGAATTTGTGCATAAAAAAAGAGGCTAAATTACTCCAAGAAACTTGACTCTGAATGGTTTCACGATGCAGGAGTCCTGCAGTGAGATTTGGTATTTCTGGAGAGGTGATGCATGATGAGGAACTGCAATAGATCCCCATTCAGCAGGTAAATGAAGGCGAAGAGATAAAGGTGGCATCTTTAGGTGGGGGGATGCCATCCAGCGGTACAAACATTTCATACATACAAAGCTCTCGCTTATATAAATTTTCCCATTTGTTATTTTTACTCCTGGCATTTTAAATTATTTCCCGTTTTAAAAAAATGTTTATTTTAACCCTTTCCAGTTTCGTATGTGTGCAAAATAGGCAAAAATAAAAAAAAACAAGAAATAATAAAACCAACAATGAGCTCAGGATACAGAAAAAAAGGGTAATTAAGTGGAGTCACATTATTTAAAATAAGGCATTTTCAACAACACTAAACTAATTCCTACTCCTGGATCAGTAACTCTTGTTACTCAACACCCCCCCCCCGCCCCTTCCCACACCATCTTCTCCTCAGTTTGTATTACCATGTCTCCACTTAGATTGTAAACTCTTTCGTGTGGAGACCATGTTTCTGTACGTATGGTACCTACCACTCTTTTGGAAACAAACCTTCACCATTTAAACAACTACAAGTCCCTCATTTTTTCCTTGCCCAGCCATCCTGGCTAATTGCTGATTTTGAAAACTCAGGGGACTGCTTGCGCATCCTCCTTGGTGAAATACAATAACAAAAAGCCAGTTTAAATAAAAATCAAATCAATATTTCAATATTGTTTAGGGTTAGGGTCATGTATCCAGATCTGTCTCTTATTTTACCCCACCTAGTTTTACTAAAACGTACAACTTAAAGGGCTTCAATCCTGTGAGGTGCTAGGCATACTCAGCTCTCCAGCATTGAAGGTGCTCAATACCTCCCCTGAGGGGTTCAGCACCCTGCAGGATTGTGCCCAGCAGCTAGTTTAAAATGGTTGCTGTGCCAAGTGAAATTCCTGTTCACTCCAATCAATCACATGGATAATTACAGACTGGGTCACTCTGCCTGTCAAAACCATGTGTTTGCAATATCCCTTTCCCACAGATTCTCCAACAGCTTACCATGGGAGTAGCTTCTAATACAAAAGTATTTCCATCTGTTTGAGATAAGACACGGGGCTACGTAGACCATTAGTCTGTGCTGGTTTGTCTATTTGTGTTCCTGTCAGGAAATTAATGTATCTATCCAGTGCTCTGACATGAATGTGCACTTTGTTTCTTTGAACTATAAATGCTTCACTCATAAGCCCATTCCCTGGGACTATACACTATTCCTTCCTCTATTGCTGTTCTTCAGATGTTCTACTCCAAAGGGAACTCTTAAGGACAGCTGAGTTTTGGGGGATTCTGAACCAGTTTAAGTTGGAATACATAGTTCTGAAGAACAACACTGATGGCCTTTGGAGAGTTAGACTCTGAACATCATGTCTAGCACATGCTGTAATGGGCACTTTCTTTTGGATATGGATGCATCAACAAAATGTGCATCATCCCCCTACAGAAAACTCATCCATGGGTAACGACATGCAATCAGTGGATCAAATCCAATGTGAATGATTGATGTGGAGTTTATGTATGCAATGTGGGGCTGTGTATTTTGGCAGGCACGCCCACAGCTGAAAATGTGGCTCGATATAAATGCCTCAACTCCCCCAGAACTGGAGAGCAGATCTATGGCCTGTCATCATTCTAAACAAGAAGTGGTTGATGTAAATTTTCAGAGGTGAAGAGGCTTCACAACTCCTAATGGCTTCAGTAGGAGTTGTGGGTATTCAGCACCTCTGAAAATGAAGCCCGCTCTGCAAGATAAAAAGTTAAAAGTCAGTTTATTGAAGAGAGTACTCCCATCAGCACCAATGACCTTACTTGTTACTAAGGCAGGGGTCTCCAATTTCCTGGTCACACAGTGGGCCTGTCCAGCCTGGGTGACACTCACAGATAACGCTTGTCTTCTCTATGGACCGGCAGATACCATGCTTGCAGATGTTACAGGATTTGCAGCCAGGAAGGACTCCTAATGACTGCTGGGGTAGATCCTTAAAGTCCTGCAACTCGTTATTAATGCGGACGTCATGGATACATCCATGAAAGCCATTTGACATCCTATCTGTGCCTTGGCGCAATGAAGATAGCCCAGTAGATGTTGGGATCCCTTCAGATAAAACAAAATATAAAGATTATCTTACATTCACAATAATACTAGAATAAATTATAATGGCTAGCATCTTCCTTTTGAGGATCTCAAGGCCCTTCATAAACAATAATGAATTCAATTTTAGGACACCTCTGTGCAGTAGTTCAGTATCATTATTCCCATTTTGCAGATGGGGAATTGGAAGGGCAGAAAGATAAAAATATTTGCCCAAGAATGCACAAAAAGGTAGCAGAGCAGTGAATAAAGTCCAGCCCTCTGGACTCACAGCCCTGCATTTCAACCATTAGATCATGCATCTTCTATTTATATTTTTATAGCAACTGTAATCCCAAAGTTCTTTGGAAATTATTTAAGAATTTCTTAGTTTGCCAGTGAAATGCTGCTACCTCTGGAATGCAACAAGAAAGCTAACAGTACTCAGCAACACTATGCAACAGTTAGGACTGGAAATAGTAATGTAGCCAGTTAAAACTATTAAAGGAGAAATCTAGACAGGCATAAAATAGCTATTCATATTGGACAGGACACTGTGACTAACACTTGTTAAAGTGCCTTGGGAAATTTAGTGAGTATAACTGGGGGCGTCCTGGGTTTTACAATGCACTTAAAACATGATCCTTATAGAGTCTTCATGGAAGTAACATCACATCAGTCCTTTGAATTTATAAAGCTCTCAGTCAAATGTTTATGCTTTCAATTAAAAAAAAGGACAGAATTTTGCAATACTTCTAGAGAGGAGCTATGTTTAGCAGAGCTATGTTAGGAAGACTTTGAGCTTGCAAAGGGAAGTTGTCAAAAACCAAAACTACTTTAATTCTCCCCATTATATGCTTATGCATTACAAAAGTCTAATTACATGATCTTTTTCTGCTTATTTCCATAGGACATACTATTTATGTTTCTAGAGCTGTATCCGTACGCGGATTGGGTGGTTCAGGGGAGACGTTCTCAAAGCTCTGCTGCCAGATCATCTCTGCTGCATGAGGTTCTTTAATCTCTGACATTCTTTATATGAGCCAATTGTTAAGGTTCAGCTCTGGCCAAAACAAGATCATCCAGTTTTCAGATTTGTGAGGATAATAATTCAGCGGCCACGTAGAAAGAGATTATTAAAAGGGATTATTCACAAAGGGACTCATCCAGCACACAGTGAAGCCAAAGGGAATTTTACCATCAGCTTCAACGGTTTTTGGATCAGGCCCAATGGCCCTTAGGGATCCATTATAAACCTGCAGCCATTTGTGCTTGGTTTTAATCTAGTTAATTTGGAAAAATCACAGCTGAAGAGCAGATGCTCCCTATCCAACCCAAGTTCTGCCATGCTCATCACTGCAGTATCTCCACACATACTCTGCACGGCTTCACAGACTGTTGTATTAACGAGGCTACTAACATCTTGTCAGACCATAAAATTAGAATGTCTTATTTTTTCAATCTCTTAAGGTATTTATTCCAGGCAAATCATTTTTATAGCAGCAACGTAATTTGATGGGAGATGCCAGCTGTATTATTAGCTGAAGAAACTTTTGGAAAATTGTCGAGGACTCAGCTACTGTTGCAAAGAGTGAGTGAACATACCTCCAATGTAGAGTGGGGTATTGATGCTGACTGTGGGTTGTTTCTGCAGTTTGCCAAGACTCTTGGGGGTTCCTTTATCCACAACCAAGTTCAGTGTTTGGTTCAGCATAACCAACTCCACACTGTGAAACTGCCCATCATTTATTGTTTCCACACTAAAGGAGAAAACAAAGAAGGAAGAGAATCAGAAGGACCTTAGCTGTGACTTTCTTGCTTCTGTTAGAGGAAATCACCCATTTCTACCCTTGGAAAGAAAACAGCAAACTGTTGGTTGCTTTGTGATCCGTTGTCTTTTTTATACTAAGCACTTTGCTAAGGGTAAAGAACTTAAAAGGTGCAACTTCAGACCTGTGTCAACTCTCATGTAATAAATACATATACAGATTCAACTCTTGAGATGCTTGTTAGTTACTGGGGAGGTTGGGAGGATTAGAAACAATTTGTGGGCTGGAAAATAGTCAATTAACATTACACAAAAATGAACTCCATATTTGTTATTCCTAAGCCTACAGATATTTTTATATGTGAAAAGAGTTTCAAATAAGTTAGGCACGCAATCTCTCCAATAATTGCACATGCTAAATGTCAGTTTGGATCACTTGTACAACACATAAAATTACCTGTTCTTCACATGCAGTCAGAGCAATTACACCGAATTTAGGAGCACCAATTGTGCACTTAAGCTTTTCTGAACTCTAGCCCAATACATTGGAATAAATTATATCCTTAGAGCAACTTAAACTCTCAGCCCTGTAAATTGCACACTGCAGTGCCATGAAACAGCATGGAAATTTCATTCTACTCCAAAGTGCAGAGAAAAGAGAGGGAGATAGGAGAGGGATGCAAAGGATACACAAGGGATTAACTGCTCTTTGACAAATCAGTGGGTTTTTCAAAGTGCACTCATAGTGAAGGAAGTGAAGAGATTTTTTCACTGATGCAAATTTAACAAAACATTATAGTCTCTCTTCATTGTACACATGTGAACTTTAATACATAATAAGATACTAATAGTGATGGCTACACCAGATGTTAAATAATGTGCTATGAAAGCTACTCATGCAGTCAGCTTTGCCAATATCATTCTTGACCTGCTGCAGGCCTTGTCCAGTGCCAGGTCTCTCCTGAATAGACTCCCCAGTTGTGTGATGGTTCTGCCAGGAAAACATGGGGGCAAAAAGACATTGTGTGGGAGTGAAGAATTCCAAGATGTTGCTTAGTCTAGAAAACTAATTTAGAGTTGCTGAACAAACCATAGTGACAGATGAATAGAAGTGCATCAACTCATTTATTCTCAGTCAACTGGACCATTTGCCCAGCTTCATATAGCTGATTAAGTTAAAAGCATATAGGGGCCAATCCTGAGCCAGTGATGTCTATAGAAATTTTGGCCTTTAAGATGAGACATTTAGAAAGAAGATACTCAAAGGAGGAAGTGACCAAAATTGACTTGTTCATGGAATAGTTACAATTCTACAACAGCTACGATAGACCTAGTACAGCTGATAATATGCAAGCAGGATCAGCCAGAAGCCATCAATATGGAGACTTCTCAGGAGCACCAGGGTGCACAGGGAAGTGGTATTGCTGACTCAGTAGGTAACATTCTGCGAAAGGACTGAACCAATGCCCCAACACAGTGGTGGAGGTCTTGTGCTGGGAAGGCTTCCGGATGAAAGAGGACATGAGCATTTGTGGTTATTAAAGGTCATGTGAAATTTTATGGAAGTTTGAGGTGCTTAGATACTATGACACCATATAAGAAACCAGATAGACATATAGTGGATTCACGTTAAAATGCTGTAAAAGTACTTCTTCTGCAGAACAATTCCCACGGAAATGATGCTTATGGAACTTTGTGAACTTGCATTTCCAGTGAGTCCTTTGTGCTGTGATTGTTGTACATTCTTAGGATGGAGAGGGGACTCTGAGGCAGGTACTGGTAGTTTGCACTTGATGCTGCTGTAGTTCTCTCTGAGGCCTAGAAGTGTTCCTTAGGGAAAAGAGACCTCACACCACACAGAGGACTAAGACTTATTTAGCTGCCTTCCTGAAAGATTTGATAGAACAGATTAAACCAGTTTCCTGGACATATTCCATCTGGTCATATTTTACCAATTGAAATTCCCTCTGCAGCGTCCGTTGGACAGAGTGGTGTTGACACATTGCTATAAACTGCTGCTTAGATGTTCCTGTGGGCTATCTAATATCTGCCAAATTCCACTGAGGAGATGGCTGTGTTTCAGCGGTGGATGAAATGATCCCTCTATATCCCATAACAACCTCAGAGGATGTTCTGAGGCTTGATTCACATTTATAAGCATTTTGAGATTCTCAGAGCAAAGATGTTCGATAAATGCAAAGGCATATTTTTAATTGTTAAAGCTCTGTAGATAAGTCAATGAAAAAGGAAGAAGAACAGCAAAAATATTTGCTCTGAAGCATGAGAGTTGAGGAGCAAGGATGAATGGCTGTTTAATAAGCAACCCCTGTCCTAGTAAGATCGATGTCTGAAGATGAAACAAGACTACATTCTTATCTGAAGAAGCCCAAGCTGCGACTATATGGAAGACGACAACATCATCACATTTGGCAGTGCTAGTTCTTATTTGGGCCAGGACTTCACAGACATTAATCATTAACTCCTCCACAGCATATGGTTTTCCAGATTATGGTTTAAGTGCTTTGATTAACAGGCAAATGGAGGCCCATGTGTCCTGTTGATGCGTCTAAGCTTCAACCCCTAATTCTTCACTATTTTTAGTGTACTCAGAGCTAACATTTTAACTCCAGTGGGGAACTAGAGGTAGGGAGGGCTTCTCTGGTGCCATTCTGAAGTTGTAACTGGCTGGAAGTTGTCAAATTCCAACCTTTCTCCTTTAACCCACCAAAGAAAAATCTTTCAGGCCCAAACTTTGTGAAACAGAAAATCATTAGTTGCCCTAGCCAACCATTTCAGTTTATGTAGCTGACAAAATCAAAACAGCCTGAGCACACATTTTCTTTTAAAATAAATGCTCATACACAAGGAAGGGGCCAAATGCTAACACTCAAAGGAAAAGGGGCTCTGAGAAAACTGAGACAGTGGATAAATCAAAGCATTTGTTGTTGTTGACAGAAGAGACTTAAAAGGCTTTGGAGTCTGAGAGAGACACACACAGAGTAAGGGTGAGGGGGAAGTGCTACGTGAATTCTTCCTTACAGTTTACTGTGCCATTGGGCCTCTAGGAGACTCAGCAATCGTCTGAGACAGTTGGAGACAGTGGCTTGGCGAGAGATAAAGGGAAGAAAGCCACAGATGCTGAACAGTGCATTGTAACTGGGCTCAGCACAAACTTGCTGTGCTCTGCTGTTTTCAAGGGGCTTCTTCCCAACCCGGCTCTCTGTGAGGTTTTTATTAAAATGCTAATTGAATTCTCATTGGTGATCAGGTGGTTTTACAGCTTAACCACCTAAAACAGTCCTCAGTATATAACTACTTACCTGAGTCAGGGATTTGTTGCCTTTTATTGGTATTTTCATTCTACAAAGCTACAGAGCACAATGCCAGAGGCATTTGAGCTTTTAAACCTGCCATGTTGACACTGGTAATGATGTGACAAACATGAGTGGCAGTGTTAAGATAAAAAGGTGTAACCATTTTATGTATCTGCAAGGCCCAGAGGCAAGAACGCAGAAAAGGCAGCTGTTTTCACTGTGATGCACAATGTATTCTAAAAGTCTACCACTAGATGGAGATGCAGCATCACAGAAACGATTGTCAAGTTTGAGAAACCATCCATTGATATTTTTGTATTCTTCCAATTCCTCATCCCAAGAATGTTAACAGTTTGATACACAAATGAATATTGCATTAGGTTATACAGTCAGGATACACAGCTACAAAATTAAAATGTTACAGGATGGGGTTGAGGGTTTGTTTTTGCTTGTTAGGATTTACTGACTAAAAATAAGCTTTTGTAAAGTTATACACCTGCTAGCTGAGATTACACAGTTTCTCCCTTTTTTCAAATGCTTTTGTGATATGTGATTAAACCATAATCACTTATCTGAACAAACATGGAGGGAGTGGAGTCAGAGTAAAACACGAGCTGGATCAGAACCAACTTTGGTTTTGGAGTAAAAAACCAAGTGCTAGCTAACTCTTGAGATTTTCCACTCGATTAAAAACCAGTCCTGAACTTTTCATCTTGGGCAGCCTCCAATGGAACAATTACAGTATTGTGGGCCTTTACCATAGAATATCCTAAGTTTATGATAGATACTTATTAAATAGAGGAAGGAAATATTTTAAATGTAAACATCTGAACGATGAGCAAGGGTTGTCATGAATTTGATTTAACAGCACAACTTGCCCAAAAGTAAACAGTAGAAAGAGCCTACGCACCAGTTTTATATCCAAAATGTGGGAATCGCCTCACCAACTGTCATAAACAATCTGTTAAGGACCCCATGTTGGTCACCGACAGTTCACTGATTTTTACTTCAGTAATTAAGATTTATACAATACCTTCATCTTGAAGCATTTTACAAACATTACATGGAGGAACCATTTCACCTACCATCTAAGTGCAGCCATTTCTAGCTCTTTGCCCATAGTCATATCAAGCAACAGAGTAGAATAGTGAGGAATCATCCAATTGAAACTGCAGGGGGGAATTCCTTAGGCAAAGTCTTTAAATCACGTTTTGAGGACATCAGTAAGTCAGCCAGAGGTTATGGGTTTATTACAGTAGTGGGTGAGTGAAGTTCTAGATGATCATGATGGTCCCTTCTGGCTTTAAAATCTATGAGCCTATGAGACAGTAATGACCTTGATGCAACCTTAGTCTTGCCAAAAGAGCCATGGGAGCATTAACAGTCCAAGAGCTGTGGTTCTTAGTTTTACTGGTTTTCTTCCAACAGTGCAGTGCCCTTGCAAAACATGCAAAGGCAATCGTTCAGCCTTGACTTAAAGAAAAGAGTGGCATCTATTGAATCACCAACACACTTCACCCTGCATCTAGATATTAGTGGGCGGTCTACTCTCCATTTACTTATTGGTCTTGACTCTGTTTAGCTTATAAGATCTGACAAATCACATCTTCAGGATTAATAGCTATGGGTGTGATGTTCCTCCAGACCTGTTAAGTCTCCCATTTTTCTTGGAAGATTTCTGTCCTGGGTGCTTGAATTTGGTGGGAAACGTACTCCTGCATACTCCTAGTCTCTATGGTCTCAGTAAGGCTGAACTTATGGCTGAAGCAACCTACCTGAGACCATACAGACTAGTAGAGAACCTCACCACCATTTTCCAACCTCAGAATTATGACAATTTACTCCAGCCAAGGATCTGCCCCACAAATATTAGCAAGACTAGGTCCAACACCAATCGAGGCATTACCCCTTGGATGCCTCCCCCAAGTGGATATTTTGTCCTGGATGGAAAACTGGATGAAACATTAGGAGTAATGGCAGTGTTCATATACATGTCTGGGTATAGCACCTTAGATTCCCTCTATATATGAGGCAGGTGGCTTTCAGAGTGGGAGTTGTGCAGCAATAGCATAGCAGGGCCTGGAGCTTGCTAGAAGTTGGTCTTGTCTGTCTGATACAAAACCCCCAGAGACAGACAGACAAAAGTGACTCCCCTTGAAAGGCCTAGGAGCCTCAGAGCTCCTCCTGACTTGCTAGAAGTAATCACTTATATGATTATGGTGCCCAAACCTGGGGCCCTATTGTGCCGGACACTTTACAAACAGAAGATAGCCCTGAAGAATGTATGTTCAAAACCACAAACAGATGAAGGGAAATGGATGCAACATACAAACAATAATGGATACAAATAAAAGGAAGTTCTTCTTCACACAGCGCACAGTCAACTTGTGGAACTCCTTACCTGAGGAGGTTGTGAAGGCTGGGACTATAACAATGTTTAAAAGGGAACTGGATAAATTCATGGTGGCTACGTTCATAAATGGCTATTAGCAAGGAAGGGTAAAGAATGGTGTCCCTAGCCTCTGTTCATCAGAGGATGGAGATGGATGGCAGTAGAGAGATCACTTGATCATTGCCTGTTAGCGGTTCACTCCCTCTGGGGCACCTGGCATTGGCCACTGTCGGTAGACAGATACTGGGCTAGATGGACCTTTGGTCTGACCCGGTATGGCCGTTCTTATGTTCTTATGTTAAACCAAGGGAGTATGGTGAAGAATGTTGTTAGTTAAATGATAGCAGGAAAATGCACTGACAAAAGTCATGTAAAAATAATTTCCTTCCAACTATAGTCCCTCTCTCCATCTCACTCTGCTGTGTGAGCCCCTCACGCCCCACTACTCAGTGGCTATCAGAAATCAAGAGAGGAACCCCCATAATTTTGTCAACAAATAAAAATACTTTTTCAGCCACACGCCAGCAGTTAACTTCATCTTGTAACAGGATTATTTAAGTGCCTTTGGCTATAGCAGAGCAACTGATACTGTGCAGGAGATGGAATAGAAGTAAGAAATAAAAACAGCTTTTACTAAAAATACAAAACATGTAAATGAGGAAATACATAGCCATCAATTATGCAAATTAGGGCATGTATTCATTAGCAGAAATCTCCACATTTCCAGACCTTCCATCTAAATAGCTCCATGCCTCATTTAGACAAGAGCACTAGGCAAAAGTGGAGCTCTGAGTGACTGAGGGGGTGAAGCAATGGAAAAGGCTAAAGTGAGGGAACTGTTAAAGCACAGAACGAAAGAAAGCAATATGAAACCACTCTTCAATAGACTCTAATAATCTCACAGCAAAGCAGGACAAATTCTGGAAGAGGTGTGCCAAGGTGAAGAAATATCATTTCGGGTCTGGAATGAGGTATAGTGGGGCAGGAACAGGGAGCTCCATCTCTGACAGCTTTGTACCTCTGCTGAGTTTTACTTGTGATTCTTGCCCATCCTTAATACCAATTATATTTTAAATTAGGCCCTGAGCTAAAATTAATGTAAACTTCCTCATGGCAGGAATTACAGTAGCATCTGCAGCCATTGCTGCAATGTTCTGTCACTTTCAGTACTAACATCATCTGAAGCCAAATTAAAATTTATATTATACATGAAAATTTATATGAATGAAACTCAGGATCAGAGAAATATAAATGCAAAAGACCTATCCAATTACTTATATCCAGCCCCTCGGCCAGTGCAGGATTATCTCCCAAAGCATATTCTATGTTGTTGTGTTCAGTCCAGTCTGAAATGACTCTAGTGACAAGGCTTCGAGTCAGTACCACAGCCTACCAGATCTCATCACTGGTGTCTCAGTTTCCCTTTGCTTTTTTTATCCCATTTTGCTGAGTTATAGCTCCTTAGACCACCCTAAACAGTTCCCCTCTCTCTTTGCTCTTTACAACCTTGAAATGCTTACAGCTGATTACAGTATGTATCTCCCTAAATGATCATTTGCCAAGCTGCGCGTAGCCAATCTCCACTCATAATTTGATACCTGCAGCACACCTGCCAACAATGAAAGCTATAATGCTACAAACATTTGGAGAGAAAAAACAGACTTTTTATGCCATTGCAAAATGTAATTAACATGCTCTTGACCCCCTCCTCCCAGATTATTAATACAGGAACAGATCCTCATCTGGTGTAAATTGTCCCTGCTTTGAAGTCAGTGGAGCTATGACATTTTACTCCAGCCAAGGATATGCCCACAGATGTTAGGAAGACTAGATCCAACCTCCCTCAAGTGGATATTTATGTCCTGAATGGAAAACTAGTTGAAACATCAGGAGTAATGGCAGTGTTCAGATCCAAGTCAATCTGAATTTATTTTTCAAGCCAGAGATTCATCTTGGATATTAGGGCTGTCAATTAATTTCAGTTAACTCATGCGATTAACTCAAAAAATTAATCATGATTAAAAAAATTAATCACGATTAATCACACTGTTAAATAATAGAATGCCAATAGAAATGTATTAAATATTTTTGGATGTTTTTCTACATTTTCAAATATATTGATTTCTATAATTACAACACAGAATACAAAGTGTAGAATGCTCCCTTTATATTATTATTTTTATTACAAATTTTTGCACTGTAAAAATGATAAACAAAAGAAATAGTATTTTTCAATTCACCTCATACAAGTACCATAGTGCAAGCTCTTTATCATGAAAGTGCAACTTACAAATGTATACTTTTTTTTGCACTCAAAAACAAAACAATGTAAAACTTTAGAGCCTGCAAGTCCACTTAGTCCTATTTCTTGTTCAGCCAATTGCTAAGACAAACAGGGTTGTTTACATTTACAGGAGATGCTGCTGCCTCCTTCTTGCTTACAATGTCACCTGAAAGTGAGAACAGGTGTTCACATGGCAATTTTGTAGCTGGCATCACAAGTTATTTACATGCCAGATATGCTAAACATTCGTATGCACCTTCATGCTTCGGCCACCATTCCAGAGGACATGCTTTCATGCTGATGATGCTCATTAAAAAATAATGTATGAATTAAATTTGTGACTGAACTCCTTGAGGGAGAACTGTATGTCTTTGGCTCTGTTTTACCTGCATTCTGCCATATATGTCATCTTATAGCAGTCTCAGATGATGACCCAGCACGTTTGTTTTAAGAACAACTTCACAGCAGATTTGACAAAACACAAAGAAGATACCAATGTGAGATTTCTAAAAATAGCTACAGCACTCGACCCAAGGTTTAAGAATTAGAAATACCTTCCAAAATCTGAGCGGCATGAGGTGTGGAGTGTGCTTTCAGAAGTCTTAAAAGAGCAACACTCAGATGCGGAAACTACAGAACCCGAACCACCAAAAGAGAAAATCAACCTTCTGCTGGTGGCATCTGACTCATATGATGAAAATGAATATGTATTGGTCCGCTCTGCTTTGGATCGTTATTGAGCAGAACCCATCATCAGCATGGACGCATGTCCTCTGGAATGGTGGTTGAAGATGAAGGATATATGAATCTTTAGTGTGTCTGACACGGAAATATCTTGCGACGTTGGTTACAACTGTGCCAACACTTGTTCTCACTTTCAGGTGACATTGTAAACAAGAAACAAGCAGCATTATCTCCTGCAAATCTTAACCAAGTTATGTTTTTCCTGAGTGACTGGCTGAACAAGAAGTAGGACTAAGTGGACATATAAAGTTTTACATTGTTTTTTTTTAAATGCAGTTGTTTTTTGTACATAATTCTACATTTGTAAGTTCAACTTTCATGATAAAGAGATTGCACCCTGAGAAAATATGGATGACTGCAGACATCACAGTAGGACTGGCACGGATTGAGGGCATGTCTACACTATCTGGTAGATTGACACTGCTGCAATCGATGCAGCGAGTGTCAATTTAGTGGGTTTGATGAAAACACACTAGATCGATGAGAGAGCATTCTCCCATCGATTTGTGTACTCCACCTCCCCAAGAGGCAGAAGAGAAGTCGACAGGAGGTTTTCTCCCATCAAGACAGCGCAGTGTGGCCACTGCGGTAAGTGGATCTAACTATGTCGACTTCAGTTATGTTATTCACAAAACTGAAGTTGCATAAGTTAGCTGGATTTACTGCAGTAGTGAAGACCAGGCCTGAATGACTTGTAGCTCTAAGACAAGTGACTTGTAGAAGACAAGGACTGAAATGCAAGAATCCTAACTGACCTGCACATGCATGCCTCACAACAAAACATGGCTGCTGGGTTTCATTTTTAAAGCTAGTGTCAAATCACCACTGAAAGCAATGTTGGCTTCAGCATTCAGTATGGCATAAATCCTTTGCCTCTTCTGACAAGAAAATGTAGCAAGTATCTTCAAGGGTCCATTCTAGAATAAGGAATGCTTAAAGCCCCCACCAACAATGGCCCTTCTTTTATGCTTTTGAAAATGTGTTGGCACACACCAGTCACAAGCAGTTGCTGGCAACAGTGACCACTGCTGCTGCTGAAGGTAATTTAAAATGCTTTCAGCTTGAATGACAGGGAGTGGATAAAATTGTTCAGCTGAAATTGGAAGCTAGGCACTAAGAAAGAGAACTAGTGTCTAATTAGAAACCTGATATATAGCCAGGAAATGAAATACTTTCCACTTTATTTTCTGGTGACAGTGTATTCATAAGTACGTGCTTCACCTGCCCTGAAAATAAACAAACTCCACTCCTGTTTGGAGACCTGGAGAGTAGCAAATGTCTTACCTACCTGCTAAAAAGGCACTAGGGTGACCCTGGGAGTTATAAAGAAGCAAGCCTAACTTCTGCACCAGGTACATGTATTGAAATAACTCAATAAAGAATTCTAGAACACTCTTATGCTTTGGGTGTAAGCCATCTACTAGCGGGTGGAGAGCTTAGAAAGTTATTTTTTCTATAAGCAGTTTTATTCCATAATATTGCATTATGGGGGTCTTTGCACCTTCCTATAAAGTATCTAGTATTGGCTATTGTTAACAAGAGAACATTTTATTGTGGATCAATGATCTTTTAGGACATTTAGAAAACAACTGGCTTGGATTTGCATACCTCTCTCACGTATTCACTGGCAGTGGATATCAGCATGAGATCATGGTTCAAATATGCGGAAACAAAACTACGTGAAAGCTGGTCTAGTATCAATTTGCTTTTACTTGTGCTCACTGGGTGTCAGAAAACTTTGCTCTGCTCTGTCATATTTTAAGTGTCAACTTCTCATAAGGGAGGCAAGGATATATTGTGGATAGACTGAAGACTGAATCAATTACCTGCTGGGGTGGAGGACATTCTTATCATTTAACAATTACACCTGCTGTGGCCATGCAGTTCCTAACAGAAAACCTGCACTGAATTTATCCAGCTCATCCCAGCCACTCAGTACAAGGAACAGGTGACAAGGACCCTCCAACACACCCAAATGGACTCCTGAATATTTACTAGCCATTTCAGTTCACACTTAAATCTCCGCAGTATCAGGCAGAATGCCACAGAAATAAAAGGAAATAGTGATATGTTGATTTAGAATAATTTTCTTCTCATTGGATAAGGATTTAAGGACCTGATCCTGGAAAGTAGAAACCCTGCAACTGCCACTGTAGTCAGAGTTACTTACAGGTACTCAGCAACCCTCAGGATTTAACCTTACCTACCCACCACTGATTCAGCCTATTACAACATCTCCCTTCCATTTGCTTTCTTTATTAAGTGCCTATATACACACCACCTCTTAATTCGTCTTTTGACCAATACCGCTGAACACCTGATTCAGGTACAGCAGAAGGCCTTGCAAATCCCATTACATTTTGACTATTGTCCGCTGCTTAGAAGCAGTTTTATTGTTTTATTGTATGGAAGCTGCACAGGGTATTGTAGTTTTCTCCTTTTTCCAACACCATGACACAATACTGCAGAGCAATTTGCAAACTAGAGTGTGGCTAATGCTAACTTACGACTTAGAATAATGATACTGACCTTCTTTGTAATGTGTTTGGAGAGCTACTGATGTAAAGTGCTATATAAGAGATAGATATTGTTGTTATAAAGTCAAGGGTACTGGTTTATCTGAGGTTGGAAATAAACCTATAAAACATTAGCATAGAGCATCTGGATTTGGTTTCTAGATGTTACTATTGTTTCTAGGCACTCTGCTATTATGTACTGAGTGCAGGACAGATAGCTAAGATGTAAAAAAAAACAGTATCATTTAAGCATATATTCTTATACTTGAGGGAATGACATATAAAACATCTGTTAATGCCAACAGGATTTTGCCTATAGAAATCCAAATGAATCCTGAAAGATGAAACTATACCTTCAAAGCATTCAGAAGCAGACTGTTCCTGAATAACACAAAATCAAGTATTTGATTCCTAAGCCTGAATTCATCCATCCTTTGCCTTGGCTCATGCAAGAAGTATAAGTACATCTGAATTTTACAACATTTACTGTGTAGGTCAGAGATTAATACCAGTTGCTTTCATTATATTTGATGCAAAAATCTCTAAGGGAGACCTGAAAAAATGAAAGTGCGGTAGAGAGAACAAAATGAATTGCAAATACTCATAACTGTTAAGGACCTGCTGATATCTCATGGAAATCTCTGAGAACAGTCTATTTGGAGACCGTTCAGCAGCATCAAACAGAGATCCCACTGGCGATCAACACAGCAAAAGCTGCAGGGGATAATGGTATTGGAATACAGATAGTCAGCTTCTGCAATCAGACTTCTGGTGAATATTGTATTTGACAAACTCTAATAATTATTCTAATGATAATTAATGTTTTTGCCCTCCTATAGCACTTTCCTTATGTGGCGCTCAATGCATTAAAGAAGTAAGGCTCAACTCTCTGGAGGGCAGAGAAGTCATATTACCCTTTACTGATGAACAGTTAGAGGTACAGAGATATAAGGGGAATATCCTGTCTCCCTTTCCCTGCCAGCTGGAGGTTTTTACATACAGGGGAACTGCTGCGTTTCCACTGCTTGAGGAAGGATTTGGGGAGCCACTGCACACTACAGAACCCAGTTCTGCAGGGGTTGACAGTTACCTATCACATGCTTTGGAGTATGATTGACAGTGGATAAGAATAGATGGGTTGAGATCTGGTGGACCTCATACTCTTCTGCCCCATCAACCATTGTGCTCTGTAAAAAGGTTCAACAACAGGCACAGAGTAACACTCGATCACTTTGAGGGCCCTTCTCTGGGCATGAGAGAATCCATTTCTGTTCTGCAGCCTTGTAGAGGAAGAAATCCTATCTCTGAGAGATCCCCAGCACCTAATCCAATTACTTGAGACATGTACCATGAACAGGATTTACACCTGTGTCCTTCACAAGGTCACATAGAAAGCATGTGGTAGAACCAAGAAAAAAACCACCCTCAATTATTCTGACTTCACGTCTTGTGCTTTAACTATAAGAACAGCCATCCTTCCTATACACATACTAATCAGATCACTAGATTTTTTTTTGTAGATTACTTAATGGCATTTTATGTAATGTCTATATTTTATGCAGTAGACACTAGCTGAACATTCTTCTAAATTTTGTAAAGAACTCTGGCATTATTTGGGATTAGACACTGAAAGAGAAACAGTCAATATGGTAAGCAGAATTAATACTAATAATTTACAGTTCTACATTTTTATTGCTGCCAGGAAATTTGCATGAAAATACATTCTATGTTTCTTAGGAGATCACTGACTTCTGCTTCTCATTCTTCACCTGAAGTGACAGTCTGGTTGCAACATGTCAGTTACAGTGGAGAACATTACATTATCAGATTATTGGCCAAGGTCTGATCTCACTCAGAGCCATTAAATAAGGAATAATTCCATTGATGTCACTGAAGTTCACATCAGTGTAAATAAAGAAGCAGAGAACAAGGTCATGCTCTGGATCAAGAACATAACAGAAATAGAAGATAGTTGAAATTAGGAAGCTCTTTACTCTAGAAGACAAATGCATGAAGTAAATCTAATGGCTTGAAGTTGGATGTAGAAAGTGGCATCTTAGTTCCAATTTGGAGTTTTAACCACTGGACCAGCTCAGTGGGAGGAAGTAGTAAGTTCACCATCACTTGGAGTTTTTCAGCTGAGACTAGTTATCCTTCTAAAAGATACATTCTAGTTTATCCACTCATTATTATCAATAGTGTTCAGTAATGTAGTAGGGAAGAGTAATTCTCCCCACTGAAGAAATTACTGGGTGAAAAGTCCATGGTGTATGTTATTGGTGCAATCTGGCTTTAAAAACTAGAATGCTCACAAAACAGAATTTTGTTTTCCAACATATATCCTCAGCAATAATTAAAGTGATGAGAGGAAACAATGAATAATAATGCTTCTGTACAGAGTGGATCTTTTGTAAAATGTTTACCATGAGGCTCAGGTTGTCTTTAATTTGCAATTCAAAAGTGAGCCTCACCCATAATAGGGCAGTAGGATGTTCTCTTAAAGGCCAATTTTAATCTAGAGTTTTTCATACATTAACTTCCATCTCCTTCCAGCTTGGCAATATACTTTGTATAATCTCATACAATGGATATTTGCTGACTTCTACCTGACTTTATGGCTAATACTCAAGAAAACATTAATTCAAACTCTTACTTTTCCATCCAAGTCATAATGCAGGAGTGGAGAAATTTATACTTGTTCATAAGCCGAATATTTCTATTAAAAAAGTGACGCATCACAGAGCGGGGGTCGGCTTATAAACGGGTCTATGCCAAAATTTAATGATTTTAAACTCTATGGAATCATTGAATTGAATATCTAATACACTGTCATTTTGTTTACCTGGAGCGTCTGCAGGCATGGAGCCCCTCAGCGTCCTGTAGCCACGGTTCGCCGTTCCCAGCCATTGGCTGGGAACGGCGAACCATGGTCACAGGGAGCTGAAGAGCTCCATGCCTGCAGATGCTCCAGGTAAACAAAGCATCCTGCCAGCAGCTTACCCTGACAAGCCGGGAGCCAAAGTTTGCTGACCCATTTATTGATTTCAATACAGCAGCCTTTTAAAGTTGCAAAGGCTTTGTTTAGTGGACTAGATTGGCTTGAAATGGACCTCATACGTCTCAAGTCAATATGAAAATATAACGTGCAGAATCGATGGAATTGCTAATAAAATTAAATCGCCTGCTATCCCTACAGACATGCCAATCTACAGGGCTGCTTTGAAATAAACAAAGAACAATAATAATTTGACAGTGATAAAGCAGGTGACATTCCTATATAAAGTCCTACAAAATCTACAACTGTATTAATAATAATCTATGTTCATACTAGTATTTAAAATGAACAACAGTGAAATCAAAAGAAAAAGATCTTCTTATCATGCAGCATTCAAACTTAAAGTTGTTGAATATGCAGAAGGAAATAATAACCGCGCCGCTGCTTGTTTGTTGTGAATTCTGTATCAATGGGAAGCAAGTAAGAGAATGGTAAGAAAAAAATCAAACAACACTAAAAGACATGCCTAGAAGCAAGAAAAAATGTCCAACAAGGTGTTCTTCATTTCCTGAGCTAGAGAAAGATCTCAATAATTGGGCTGTGGAATGTTGACAAATTGAGTACATTGTCACTAGAACTGGAATTCATCTGCATGCTCTGCAAATGTTGAAAGACGAAATACAAGTCAGTAAAGCCATCAATGTTTGTCGCATCAGCGGGTTGGCGTACTCGCTTCATGAACGGTCATGGTCTCTGTCTTCGTCAGCAAACAAAGATAGCGCAAAAGCTGCCTAGAGACCTGGAAGGAAAAATTGAATCTTTCCAAAGGTTTATTATAAAATATCAAAAGGAATATGCATTTGTACTGTCACATATAGGAAATATGGATGAAACACCAAAGACATTCGATTTCCCGAGCAACAGAACAGTAACTGGTGTTGGTGAAAAAACAGTTTTAATTAAAACCACTGGCCATGAAAAAATCCATTTTACGGTGGTTTTATAATGTTTGGCAAATGGATCAAAGCTCCCTCCTGTTGTTGTTTTTAAAGAAAAACCTTGCCTAAAAACATGAAATTTCCTGCTGGTGTCATCATACGTGCACACGAAAAGGGATGGATGAATGAAAGTGGAACTGTTGAATGGCTGGAAAAAGTGTGGAATAAGAGATCAGGAGCACTTTTCAAGAAACCTGCTATGCGCGTTTGGGACATGTTCAGGGCACACAAGATGAATGAAGTGCAAAATGTGGCCAAAAATATGAAAACTACTTTGGCTGTAATACCTGGAGGCTTAATTTCAGTTCTACAACCGCTTGACGTCTGCCTGAACAAACCCTTTAAAGACAGGCTATGCAAAATGTGGTCTGAATGGACGTGCTCAGGCATGGGAAGTTGACAAAAGGCGGGAATCTTAGGAAGCCCGAAATCAATTTGGTCACCCAGTGGATCAAGGACACATGGGGGTCCATTCCCTCGGAAATGGTAGAAAAATCATTTAGGAAATGCTGTATCAGCAATGCACTGATGGGTCAGAAGATGATGCCATATTTTGATGATGACACAACAGAGGCTGATGATGAGAAGGAATCTGACTCTGAAGACAACACTGCTGACATCTATGATGACAATCAGCTGTGACTGAAGCTGAGTTTATTGAACTGTTGGTGAATCAGAGACTGATTCAGACTTTGAACGATTTAAAGACTTTTTAAAGTCTCATATTGTTCTAAGTTACTTGTTTTAAATATCCATTTACTGATTTTAAGTTTTGACTGTAATTTTGAAGGCAAATACATATTTGTTCAGTTATTATAACAACAACAGGCTTTTCGTTAGATTACATTAAAATAATTCCAGCAAAACTTTTGAGTGTTTCTTGTGATGCCAGCTTTTAAAATATAGCAAGGGTTGGCAAACTGGCTCCCGGCCAGTCAGGGTAAGCCGCTGATGGGCCGGGATGTTTTGTTTACTTGGAGTGTCTCCAGGCATGGAGCCCCTCAGCTCCCAGAGTCCGTGGTTTGCCATTCCCAGCAGCTACCATTGGCCGAGAGCCAAAGTTTGCCAACCCCTGAAATATAAGGTTGTCTTATGAAAAGGTCATACAGTTTTTGCTGTTCTCATCTATCCATCTTGGAGGGTCAGCTTATAAATGAAGGGGCTAAAGAACAAGTATATACGGTAGTCTTTTCTTAACTAACTTTGCATTAAAATTCTACTTAAACAAAGGCACTGAAGGGAGCAAGTAAGATCCTGCAACATGTATCTCCTAACCCAAAAACAACTACACACCCAAAACCAAAAACAAAGCAACAAATCCAACAGGTAGTATAAGTTACTTTCACCTGGCTTGCTAGCAAGCCATAATTTTGTTTCATCATGCTTGATTAATCCTCCAGGATAACAGTCCTAAGGAAGCCTGTCATCTCAAAACTCCAAAGCAGGTGAGGTGAAGTTCAAACTTATAGATACAGATTTCCCTTTTGTTAATAACACCATTTGAGGAATACAACATGTTACTGGCACTATACTAACAAGAGGGGAAATAAATCTGACAGAACCCAGCATGCACTCCTCATCCATCTTTCTAGCACTCCTTACACCATCATTAGCTTGCGGGAATGGTTTAATAATCTAAAGCCGAAGTTTGAAATACACTGAAACAGTAGGTTCAAAGCCAGGTAGGGTCAACTGAACCCATTATAATCACATACACTGAGATCGTTCCAAACAGTTTGCCATGCATGGGTCTTTAGGATGAGATTTTAAAAAGAACAATGTGTAAACATTATGGATCATGTGGCATTTGAGACAAGTCAAAGAAAATTTTTTGGAAAACACTAAGTTAGAAAGCCAAAACAACATTTTATCTCCCCCCGAGATTAACTACCTTAGTCACTCATTATCTTTATTTCATTGCTGTTCTACAGTTTTAAGTCCATTGGGCCACGTTTACTTGACTATGCAGACTATGGCTCAGAATCACCAGTGATGGAAAGACTGCTAGTGGGCCTGTCGTAAACCATCCACAGCCGACAGCCCCAAAGGTCCCAGAATAGCACAGGGGCTGGCACAACAGAAAGTAGGTGATCTACATCTTCTCTGCAGCCTCAGCTGATGAAAACCCTACTGAAGAGCCGCTGCTTGAATGTAAAGCCTCCCTCTCTCCCAGCAGACACTTCTGAAGGACAGTGGTGAAAACACTGCTTATCCTTGCCTGAGGATATATTTCCCTTGGAGTGCAACAGCTCTTGGTGGTACTGGTGGGCTAAATCTGGTCGAAAAGATTTGAAAGAGTTCCTCAAAGCCAGGCAGTATATATCTAATGTAAGCCTAGGAGTGTTCAATCACTTTACATAACCCATTTGACCACATTAGACATGGGAGTAGCAAGGAGATTTCACCTCTGTATATGGCATTGGTGAGCCCAATACTACAGTACTATGGGCAATTCTGGTGCCCACATTCTTAAAAGACTATAGAAAAGTTGGAGCTGGAGAAAATGCCTCACAGTGAGAGATTTAAAGACCTCAAATCTGTTTAGCTTCTCAAAATGGAGATTGAGAGGTGACTTGATTACAGTGTACAAATACATCCACAGGAAGAAAGCACACCTCTACCCCGATATAACACAACCCAATATAACACGAATTCGGATATAACGCAGAAAAGCAGCACTCCAGGGGGGCCAGGCTGCATGCTCTGGTGGATCAAACCAAGTCTGATATAATGCGGTTTCACCTATAATGTGTAAGATTTTTTGGCTCCTGAGGACAGCGTTATGTCGGGGTAGGTGTACCTGGTACTAACAGGTTCTTTAATATGCAGAGAAAGTCATAATGTAAACCCATGGCTGGAAGTGGAAGTCAGACAAATTCCTACTGGAAACAAGGCATACATTTTTAACAGTGAGGGTGATTAACCATTGGAACAAACTACAAGGGAAGTAGTTGATTCTCCATCTCTTGCTATCTTCTGAATGCCTTTCTGGAATTTATGTTTTAGCCTAACACAAGTTATGCATTAGTCCTACCCAAGTTACTGGGGCTCAATACAGGGATAACTGGGTGAAATGTAATTGCCTGTGATATATAGAGGTTAACTAGATGATCTAATGGTCCTCTCTGACCTTAAACTCCATGAATCTATGGAGACAAGCAGGTTTCTCTCCCTTCCCCCATCTTTAAGGAAAACAAGTTTTCAAATTCATTTAGAAGTCCTTTTAGACATTCTATAGCTGCAGTTTTTCTCAATCAGCCTAATCTTTTCCCATCAAGCTTCATACTAATCCCATTCTGCTATAGTCCTTAAACTAATAAAAGATTAGGGTGACACTTCAGAAAGGGCATCGCATTAAGCAGCAGCTTTCCCATCTCAACAGATCACATGGTGGAAAACGTAGTGAGCAGGCCATTAATCTTATGGTAACGAGGTGTCTTTCTGAATGGAGACCTCCTCCTTGATCAATGCGAAGGGCAAGGGAATAATGAGGACACTGATGCTTGCCATCTCCAGCAACTTTGCCAGAAGGTAGCGGATCCATAAAGCACACTGATGTCAGAAACAGCTCCTGTCACTGCACTATTCTGCCATTGACAATTGAGAGCAGGCTCCCACTAGGATCTGTCACCTGGTGTGCTGTCTGCAGATAATGAGCCTTCCTCTATGTTCTAATTCGTGGCCTAAAACTGTTTAACAACTTTGCTTTGCTCTAACATGGAATCAATTAGGATTAGCAGCTGAATAAAGAGTAAATTTTTATGCCTTTCTCACTAAGCCAGTATCACTGGTGAAAATCACCAACAAAACACTTTTGTTCCTTCCTACGGTGGACAGAATAGCACAGACCTAATCACGGGCCTTTCTATTCCAGTTCAGGACCTGCAGATATCATTGCATTGCCTAATTAGTCTTTACACCACATGAATAGAAAGCAGCCTACTGATTTATTTTCATTTGTTACATATATCTCAGCTCTCAAAAGGAAGAGACAGCAACTAACGCCAGAAGCAATTATACGTCTGCCTTGTTTCTGGGGGACTAAAATCTCACATGAAGCATTGAGAAAATCTTTAGGAAAAAAGTTTCAGCATCATCCTCTTTACCTGCATATAAACTGCGTCTTTATAATTGCTGTGATAGGGGACTACCCCTTTAAGAGCAAGACAAGCTAGGTAACCTCACCAGCACATAAAATAAAGCCCTGATTCCTGCAATGACATCCATGCAGGCAGACCTTGGTACCTGTCACTGAATTTAACAGGCTCTGTATGGGTAGAAGGGTATGAGCATATGAAACAAGTCTGGCAGATCAGGGACTAGGTTATCAGAGGGAAGTCAGTCTGGAGCAGGCTCTGGTGGAGGAAAGACCTGTGGGCACTGCTGTCGGGGTCCTAATAAAAGAAACTCACTTTGGATATGGCTTATACCCTTTTTGTCTTTGGTTCTCTCTCTTGTGTTAATGAATTGAGATTTGCTCTTGTATCCCTCGGAATGTCTGAAATTCCAAATTGCAGGCTTTTGGAATCCAGATGACTCTGTGTCACACTTGTCCTTCTGTTTAATTCCATCAGCTATGTTTTTTATTTTGTTGTTGATGCAGGTATCAGTGCTTCTAAAAACATCTGCCCTGTAATAAAGTCAAGCCTTTCCTGTCCCATTTTATCAAACTGCAATCCTGTACGACTGACATTACATTCTATTGCTGTCTCTCTCAGGATTCTGAGATTGCTGTAGATATCCAGAGGAGGAAATTGATTACAATGAACAGCTGCAAAGTCAGCATTTACCAAAAGCTACCACACTGTAATATCTGTGAAATCACAGTATTTCCTTTCTCTCAGAATAGGAAATAACTGCAATAACTCATACACAACTGGGAAGTAACTGATAAAAACACTGACTTCTTAGCAGAGGTTAATGCAACCACCCTAATTTTGCAGTCTGTGAAGACAAAAGATTCCCAGTTAACGAAACAGACGTTTTAGATATTTGGAGATGGGGGAAGGGGGAAATGCATTTTCAACCTGGGACAGATAAGTAAAAAATAAAAGAGCTTGTCACGTACTCTGACAAAGATTTTTCATAGAAAGTTCCACCTTTCCATCTTTTGGGGAACAGTGCATCCTGCAATAGCTTAGGTGGAGGAACTTACCTGTACACTGTGGTGGGTGGAGAGGTCAGTGTGTCATAGATAAGCCTCACATGTCCTTGGTACAACTCCAAAGCCAAAGGGTCATTGTCCCCTTTGTACAATAAGATGCCGTTGTCTTTATCTGTTGCTACCTGTGAAACATCAACAGTTAGGTGAGGATGCTTTAGAGTTAATAAAAATGGAAACTCTAAACCTGTATCATATTGAAGGATCCTATATTTAGACTAACAACTCTACTGACATTTTTAAAATCAGATACAACCAGAGCATTAGCAATGAAAATTCCCCCAAACTGCCTCAACCATTGACCATGAACTGAGGGGATAATTCCACACCCATTCTATCCTTGGTGTTTCTTAAGACTGTCAAAGGTTTAGAGTGTAATGGTGAGTTCTGCATGGTGGACTCTAGGTATTGGACAGGAGCCGCTAAATTCATTTTATATAGGCTGTTCAGCTGCCATCATGAGCTTTGGTCAGCAGAGTCAGGTCAATTCTGCAAATACTGTTCTGCTAAGAGCCATTCCCCTTTTTAAAGTATTTACTTAGGCCCTTTGAAATGCATTCCCTGAACATCTGTGCAATGGAATTTTACTAGTGCAAATGCTCATGGGCTGTGATTTTTAAATCTTGCACTTTCAAATGTTAATGGAAATTGAACTTAAAACCTAGTTGTGAAAACCTCACATCTCACTAGGGAATGTGATTAACCTCGATGTACTGTCTTTGTGTGAATGAGCGAGTGACTGAGATGTCATTTAGCTGCTGGGCCTTGACACAAAATAAGGACCTACCATAGCCACTAGCTCAACGTGCTTTCTTTAGTTAAAATGGTAGAGACCCCTATTTTAGGAGGTGAAGGGGCACAATTCTAATTCCAATCTTTCTCTCTTGAATCTCTAAGAGTGAATTGTGACTGTTTTTTTGGCAGCACATGATTCATTTCACAATTCAAGCAACAGCTTGAATTAGGGATTTAGAGAGGCAAGATACAGAGTCAATTAAGTTATCAAAATTGCAAACAAATAAACTTGAGACCATTTCAGTCTGATCATGGACATTCTGTGAACACAAGGAGAAACTAAAGTGTGCCTAATGGATTATACATTATAATTATTCACCTAACTCTAGTTATCACCAAGCCAGGCTGAGCTCAAACTGGTGATCCAGAGGGTCAGAGTATAAGAACCTTTCAGTCCCTCCTAGATTTCCATCTTTAGTGTCCTAAAAGATACCCAAAAGCCAAAACCCACAGGTGATGAATTCATCTTCCCATGAGGTGCCCCTAAAAGTGAGAGTAGAAAAAGTAGGACAAGAAATACTTTGAACAAAATCTGCCTCAGTTATTTTTGCAATAAATATTGCAAAGATTTTTTTTTTAATAGCAGTTAAGTGGCACAACTAAACAGTTAAATATTTTAATCTATTTTTATTTAAACAAACACTCTTCCATGCCCCTTAGGAGGTCATGATTTTCATTCTTTTATGAGTATGTTTTAATAGGAAGCTCTCTTTAATCCCTTTTTAATGGCCATGGAGGTATCCCAATTTTACATTGTTGGCAATTAATTAGCAGAAGCAGAAACAATATTTAAACTGGAAAATAAGATTTGAGAACACCATCTGTGGGTGTTCTATGTAACAAGCAGGCCTGGCCCCCGAGTTATTGCTGGGAGACATTTACTCCTTGTACATTTTACTTAAAGGGAAAATGTCTAGGGTTTGAAGTTCTGAATTTAGCCTATGGTACAGTGGAGCCCTTGAGAATATCAGACTTTCTAGAGTCTTTGAGAGACTTTCCTATGATCTGAAATGAGAGAATTTGGAAAAAATAAAAAGGAGAAAGTAATCTGTCTACATGATGCTAATTGCTCTCTCATATAAACTGAGTATACAAACTTGTTGGCCTCTGCATTATCTACATCATAATAAAGATTCATTTTTTTTTAAAAAGCAACTTACAAAGAAATGCTAAGCAAGTCATGCAATGTTCGAAAATTATTTATACTTTCAACTGGTTGAATCTTCAGGAGGTGAGGCCTTTGATAGAGAGGTAAAATTCTGATCTTATGATTCCAGGTGGTTCCTTTAGCTATGATAGAAGACATTAATCTATACAAGTGGTGGTAATGTTGGGCCAATATAAAACTTGTTAAAGTTAGTGGAAAGAGTACCATCAACTTCAGTTGCCTTGGGATCAGGCCCTTCTGTGGTTTTTGGCAAAACCTTTTATGAATATTATTTGTAGATTTTTTTTGTGGCAGACATAGAAATTTACAATATTTTTTCAGTCAACTGAACAAACTTGGTAGAAACCATCTAAATGAGCCTTTGAAAAAATCAATTCTTAATCCTGAAATCTAGCCCTGTCTCGAAAGTCTTTCCCACTGGTGTTTTGACTATGTTGGATTTATGCTCCCACAAGTAGTTCTGGAACATTACTTGCACCACCAGAAGCCATTTCCTTTTTAAACTGAGAAAATAAAGCAAAATGAGGGAAGACTAATGCGATAATCTCTCTCTCTCACACATAGCCTCATTCATCACTTGAAATGCCATACTCTTTCATAGGGTGAGGCTGGGATGGTAGCAGTTCAGGTGCATAAGCAGTGGTATATGGAAGAGATATATTATGTCACAGATTAATTTTATATTTCTCTTTTTTCTTTATTACAAACTGTTAAAAGGGGCAGATTTTTCCCCGTTACTCTAGGCCAATGGAAAAATAATTATAATTCAAATGAGAAAGGCATATTTTAAAATTGTATTTGTATGTCCAAATGACTTCCAAAAGACATGGATCTAATATTGGATTTAGTGGCTCCAATCCAAAGCATCTGTGATCCAGAAAATACAAATAAATACTGCAGGAGAGTCATGGTAACCATAATGTTTATTTTCCATTGTCTTCTAAAACACATAACACAAAGCAAATTGACATGATCTAAGCAGACATTAAACCAAAATCTACCCACTTTTGTCTAAGTGAATATGCACAGTAATGCCTGAGCAGTCTAATTTCTGGAAAAAGCCACTTCAAGAAGCATCTTTTTACAATGCTGTGCCCTACTATTAAACATTCACTGATGAAGGATGAAAGGCTAACCTGTACATCAACAGCCAGACTGGGAAATTTGAAGATACAGTCCCTATTTAAGCAGCCATTACCACCTTGTTATGCAAGTCTCAGAAGGTAACAGGGTGGAGAAGCTGGGGGTCAACCAGGGATGGGACTATCTCAGTCACTGCATAATGTGACAGTACAGTTGCAGAGCAGCCACTGTCACCTTCCCAACACGGCCCCAATTGTCTGTCATTATGTAGGTCAATCAATGCACTTCCTCTGGGATGAAAAGCACTGAAAGGTTATCTCTTGGAAGGACATTGGGGTGACAGATGAGCCATTACTTCTTCTGTGGAACATACCTGGAGGGAGATGTTTGCCTGGGGACGGATTTTGGCCGATGGCAGCTCAACATAGGAATCCTTCCCAACAAAGTTGACAGTGATGAGTTTCTCGCACTTTTGGCCAGCGAAGCCAGCCAGGCAGCGGCAGACTGGTTCATGGTGCACTACAATGCACTGAGCCCCATTCTGGCATTCATAGTGGTCACAAGGACTCGTCTGTAGCAGAACCATTGGTGGGGAATTTTCACAGAAGAGTCCACTTTAAAGGAAAAAAAAGCACCTGTAATTATCACAACCCTTTAGCACTCTGGCAGCATTTCCAGGATCTGAGATTCAAACACCATATTGTATTGTGACTCCCTAAGTCTAATAAACCACATGGCATTGTGATTCCCAGCTGCTCACAGATATTTGGAGGAGGCCTCTTCAAATTACATGCATGCAAATAGGGTACCATTAGGCAAGGGACTCAGCCAAAGCTCCAGATCTGATTCTCACCTTCCCCTACACACGCACAGCCCCCTTTGAAACATTTCAGATTCAGACTTTGCAGCTTGAGCCTATCTCTATTTTTACAACAGCAGCCATGAGGCCAAAGCCCTGCTTTTAAATGTTTTAAAAGGTCTACTTGTTTGCTTTACAGTAGGGTTATGTCTATACTGCAATCCAAGGTAGACATGGATAGACATATCCATGCTAGAATGGCTAAAAAGAGTGGTAGAGGCTGTAGTGCGGGCTTCAGCATGAACTGGTGGTACAAGCAAGCTGAGTGTAGGGCGGTTCGGCCGGGTTCTGTTCCCTCCCGGGCAGCGGGGAACCACACGAGTCGCTACTTCAGTCAGGTGTGCTGGGGAACTAGCCTGGCTGTGCGGCAAACAGTCCGTAGCTCAGGCCCTCAGGCAGGGGCTGAACAAACAGTTCACTATGAGCAAGCCCAGGCCCTGGGTCAGGGCGGGGCAACAAACAGTCAGTGGCCCTGAGCAAACAGTTGAACAGCAAACCCCAGGCTCCAGGCTCCAAGCAGCCTGGGAGAGGGGGAGTCTGCCACCCATGAATTGGGTGGCAGGGGGATGCAGGCCCACCCACTCCACTGCTTCCCAGCCTGGGGCCCTAGAAGCAGCAGAAGACCTGCTGCTGTGTCAGTGGGGATCCTGGCCACAACACACTGACATTGACTTTGGCGGTGTTGCAGCCTGACTAGGGTCGGCTGTCCCCAGGCTACTTCCTACCTCCCCTTCTAGAGGTACCTGGGTCCGGATGGCGTCCTCCAAGGGGTCACACACCATGGGCTCCTCGGGGTAAATGGTGAGCGGCAAGCTTGGCAGCATCTCTGGGCTTGGGTTAGCATCAGACATTGGCTGGTCTGGCCAGTCCTCAGGTCGGCTGCCGATTGCCGTTGCCTCCCAAGCGGGAGCTACACCACAGGCATCTGGCCTTTCTGGTGGCTGTCTTCCAAGTGAGCTCTGGGGTCGGGCATTTATACTTCCTGGCCTGAGCCTTGACCTCTGAGGGGTGGGTGCAGGGTTCGCTGGCTCCTCTCACTTTGGCATCCAGAGAGTCTCGCCCCCCTTCAGGGTGGCGGGGAACCAGACCGCCTTGCTACACTGAGGACCCTCGGTATGTACCCATGTTGCTAGCCCAATGCTTACACTGCTGTGTCTACCGTGCTATTTTTAGCTGCACTAGTGTGGGTGAAGCTAGCATGGGTATGCCTACTTGAGCTGCAATCACACCCCAGACTGCAGTGTAGATATACTCTCTATGTATAAAGTGTAAAAAAAAAAAGAAGTGTGCTATCTCTAGCCATGTGACCAATTTCTGAAACTTATCAAGACTAAGGCACTGATACCATGTTATTTGCTGGGAAGTTTCCTAATGATGCTGCTTCTAGCAGCCACAGGAACATCAGATCCCTCTTAGGTGAGCTTCTGGTTATGTAAAGGACTGAAAAAATTCTGAGGACAGTAAGGTCTGCAATAATTAGAGGTGGCTGAAAACAGGAATGTCATATCTGAGCACTCATGAAAGCTGAGGTGGGGAGAGGAATATTTTGATCCAAAGCCATACTTTGTGTCTGACTTTATCTGTCTAATAGGCCAAATCTGTGCGCCAAAACAATGCACACGCACATGAACTTTGGATCTGATCTGGCCTTTGAGGCTTGGGCCCACATCTACAACCATAGCTATGGTTCAATTTCCTGTGTTGTTTCCCTGACTTCATTATGTCTGGAATTTGTTCCAAACTACTTGCTTTTCTCCAACAAGCTGGGACGATGAAACTTCATTGAAATATCAAAAACAATATTGTGGGGGTGGCGGGAAGGGAAGGGAAAGTGTAAAAAACTGCAGTGATCTTACAATGTAATTCTACTTGACAAACTAAACAGTTAAAAAGCAGATTGAACATTTCTACCCAGTATGCCCACTATGCTCAGAGCATCCATGAGCACTGCTAGGCTGCCACATTAAGCAGACAGTTTGTTAATCCCACTGAGACGCTCAAGCAGAAAAGCACATCAATGCACCTGCTGCATGCCCTGAAGTTCCTAATTACAGTAGCTTTCCAAAACCAACAAAACCTTTGTGCTAATGAATACAACATAAACTTCTGCGATCACTTGGAACCACTGGAGCTTGTGAATAACAAATGAAATGATGAAAAATCTTTGCTCAGTGCACAGAGAATGCAAACAGAACTTTGCTGTTATGTATGCTCAGTGCTCAGAGATGCTTCACGTTCCAACCACAGTCTCAATCCCCTTTTTGATAAGAGAGTTATGGAAGACATATGCATACACACTAAATGCTAGAATACCCAGTACAGTTCTGGAAAATTAAAAGCCAACCATTCCTGCTGGGAATTTCCTGCTCTGCAGGGAAATTCCACCGAATAACAGTTCTTATTAAAAAAACAAAACAAAACTCCCTTCCTGTAAGGAGATGAAACCTCCAGGCTCCACGACTATATATGGAAAGCATCCCCCACTGAAGTTAGAATACAATCTTAATCCCTTTACCAAGCAGTACTACTAGGAGTGCAATGGTTGTTAGCAAATAGGACAGCTGTTATGTATTCTATAGAAACTTCAGCTCAGCCATGAATTTACTTTTGTTGAGATAGAAGTTAGTAAAGAAATTTGGGTTATGGCATCCTCTACTCTTCATTGTTGATTTCCTCATGGGTAATTTACCAGAGAAAGGAAATAGTTAACATCTCACTCAACAGGTGGCATGAGTGCAAAACACTCTAATATTTCACTGCAGTGATAGAATGATGTTGGACTTAAATCTAGTGATGTTTCAGTAGGCAGCCAACTGGGCCATCTTGATACCGTACAATAGAGGTATTTGTATCTGAGGAAATGTGAAAGGGTCAAGTTTTGACGTCTATTGAAGCTGATATTACTCTGGATTTACACCATATTTGAGAGCAGAATTTGGCCCAGTATTTTACAAACAGAAGAGTAAGTAAAGTACAAACGTTGATTACATTTTGAATTCTTCACTTGAACCTGCTTCTGCAGCACTCCTGCTTTCACAGCCAGTAGAAGGATATCCCTGGTTTGGGGGAAATGCAGATGCAAGAGGGAACGTCCGCTTTCCTTTTTCTTTCTTACAGTTAGTTTTCTGTCCTTTTCTTTGGGCAATTAAGCTTGAAAGAATAAGCCAGTGGCTAAGGGCTGGAAGGAGTAAGCAGCTGAGCTCTACCTACTTCAGGAGGCAGCCAGTGGGACCTAATGATCTCACGACCCCCATCCACACAGTTTATACAAACAGTCTGCTAAGTTTGAGTTGTACCACAATAATCCTCTTGTTAACTCTCCCCCAAATCCAGAGCCTGGCCCTGTACATGGCGGCGTCATTACCGCAGCAGGAATCTATTACATAGAACTGCGAGGTGGGAGTGGGGAAAGAGGTGACAAAATACTGTTCAGCAGGCCTGGCCTTCAGTACTCAGGCTGCCTCCGCCTACTTTACAACATGTATCACCCCTGGGATTGCTCTGGTCCAAGGCTAGCATGACACAAAATCCAAATATACTGATGTGGCTAAACACTCTTTCTTCCTTGTCAGCCACCATCATCTCACTGGGCTTTCCAGAATAAATTGCATTTCAACACTTCTCTTATTGTATTACCAAATGCTTCCCTCATCTGCCACACAAACGCAGCCACATTACACAGCCAGACTCCACATGTGCACAAAAGTACTGCCTCAGAGCGAATGCTCTTCTCTTAGGGAACAGTGCTGGGGAGAGCAGTAGTTAATTAGGAATCTGTCTCTTTCCCATTGCTTGGAGCTGATGCATTGTGCTTTCGGGGGGGTCACAGAGACAGTATTTAGCCCAGGCTAAGGGGAACATTGCTTTTGGAGCCCTCTGTCTGTCTACCCAGACTGCATAGTTTTGCAGAGGGACTGGACAACCTATTAATATGTTTTCCCATTTAAACAAAAAAGTGTCCTCAAAACTGTAGTCTAGGAAGCAGCGCTGCTGGGCAAACACAAACCACCACTTATTTATATTTTGCTCCTGAGGAGTATACTGAGCATGTTGCTAGCATAGCATTATGTTCAATTCATCAGCGGAAACAAGGGTGGCCCGCTAGAATTTTCTGAAGTGGGAAGTCCTCCCCAGGGAAATTGTTCTCTTCCCAAAACTTGGTTCAGTCTGGTGCATGCCAAAGACAAATATGCACTTTAAAACATTCCTGATGAGTAGCAGGCTAAAAAGTTCTCTCTGGCAAGTGTGAGTTAGTTGTATCCTGAGAAGGGGTGTCACTCCATCTGAGGCAAGGAACCCAATCTTCAATTGGGTAGCAGAGTTTTTCCATGAGCTCTAGTTACTCCCCACAAGCCCCATTCCAATTACTCTACCGGGCAATACACCCCTTACATTTTCTACAGTGGAGTTATTTGGGGTCCAGTCTCCAAGAAGGTAAGGGAACAAAAAGAGTAACAGTGTTGTCAGAAGCTAATCTAGATACACAAAGGAGCACTGCTAACATGTCAGCTTGCTTGCCAATTTAACCCAGCTGCTACAGTAGCTCAGACCCATGGATGACAAGGCTTCACTGATTATTAGTACTCTTGTCAGTTGCAGCCAGGGAACTGGAGGACTAATCAAAGCAGATTCTAACAGTAGCCTCTACAACTGCGAGCCAGATACTAGAATGGACAAGTTCAGTTACAGAGACAAAGTGGGCGAGGTAATATCTTTTATTGGACCAACTTATTGGACCAACTTCTATTGGTGAGAGAGAGAAGCTTTTGAGCTACACAGAGCATTTCCTCAGCTCTGGAAAAAGTATTCAGAGTGTCCCAGCTAAATCCAAGTTTGATATTACCTCACCCATCTTGTCTCTCTACTATCCTGGGACTGACATGGCTACATCAACACTGCATACAACAATGGAACATGTACAGTTAGGGCAGTCTCCTGGTTTCATTGTGTGCCAGATTGTCATCTCAAATCAGGACTCTTGTGATTGGCTGGTGAATGCTCTAACAGGGCAGTTGGAAGTGAATCTCTAGCTGGGGCCAATTCAGTGGGAAGTACCACTGCTGTCAGCTGAAATGGAATCTTTAAATGTCTTAGGTTGTCCCACAGATTAATGGTAGTACTAGTATCTCAGCGCTGATTCCTTGTTTAGCCTAGTGTCAGCTGTTCTGTTTTGTCTCAGAGAAATAATTCAGGTAGAAGCCTGTATATTTTCATGTGAATTTAGGAAAATCACCTGGCCCATACCAGCCTCCACTAACAAAGGGGAAGTGCTACAGGAAGCTGTTTTGCCTGTGGTCAGTGTCTCGCTCAAAGATTTCTAAAGCATTCTAATGCCCAAATCTCCACATGAATCACTGGGTAATTTACTCCCTGCAATCACATCCCATTTACTGGCTCTCTCAGTGAGCTGTAGCTGTTCAGCTACTAGCATCAAAAAGTTACACTACACACAAGTGTTTGTCAGGGGCTTTTTGTATATTCAACAATTGGAAGTCAAAGTCTGCCCCTTCTTGTCCAAGCTGCCTGAGTCTACAGGGCTATATAATCCTTGTTTATTTGAATCATACTGTGGAATTTTCTGCAGTGAAATATCACAAGGGGGAGCTCTGAAACAGCCACACACTGGAGAAAAACACCAGCATGGTTTATGTAAAGCGCAGCAGAGCTAATATATGTTTCCCCTCTGAAGCAACATTTAGCAGAACAACACTGCTGTTCCATGGATTGCTAAAGGGAACATTTGACAAGTCAGATTTTGCCCAATAGGGTTTCATGAACTGTAGAAACAGAGTTCATCCACAGGGTAAACAAATCATACTGTGGACAGAAGACACATAGAAAACATTTCAGGAAGAAAAGCACATCAAGTATTTGAAAATCACCCTAAGTAATAAGCTACCTTAAAGTACTTCACATACAGTAACTATAAATTAGCAATTAATAGCTCACACCATAATGAAATGACTGATGTGAATGCACACTTCTAATTCCTACTGGATGGAATCAGAGGTCCTAGACTGCTATAGCTAATGGTGATTGTCCCTTGTTCAAATATGCTTCCTCAGCAGAGGAATATGGGTTTTAACCCCATGATTACTGTCCCATCCATGTGACCATGATGTACAGCACAGTCATAACCACAAAGCTGTTAGGGAACCATGCATTTATTACAATAGTATAGACACAACTATTGACTGATTATTCTGTACACTCACTGAAATGCTTTCTGATATTTAGCCAAACATGTCTGTGCTCAGTTTCATCTCATACCTCCTTAGTTATCTTTCCTAGGCCCCCCTCAAACCTTCTCTCCCTCTGTCAGTATTTAAACATTTGCAAAGTTATCCTATCCTCTTAGTAGTTTGATGTCTGTGTCATGTTTGATGTCTGTGCAAAGGCACAGGAGGTGATTTTGTATGCCTGCACATCACAGATCTGAACTCTGTCTCTCAACATGTTTGCAATTACAATCTCAACAAAAAAAGTCACACTCCCATTCAGAGCTGTGCACTTTGAAACTACAAAAGGCCAGAAGTGTGAAAAGAATAATGAGCAGATAGTTTTTGTTAGCAGAATTTTAATGATCCTTATGAAAAAGATCAGATACAGTTCTGGATGGACAGTGAGAGTGGAATAACTCCAAGAGCTTAAGGCAAATTCAGTCTCCACCGCCCATTCAGCCCATAATCCTCTTCTGAGACTGCTGGGATGTGAGGCAGTCAGTGATCGTTGTGATACGGTGATGTGAATACCACTAGGATCTGAGCTGAAACCACCAAACTCATTTCAAAACAAGTTGTCAGTAGAGCTCGAATCTACATTTCAAGGTAATTTATAAGAACTATATGGAAAATATCAGAAGCTGATTTCTAAGACAGTCCTTCCTCACAGTGATTTATTCACTGCATGGAATCGTAGGAATTTAGAATCAAAGCTTGCGGGTGGTGGTTTAGTCAAGGCCAATGGACTGAGGAGCAGGAGATTTGGGTTCTAAAATCCTGGCTCTGCTATTCATTTGCAATGTGAATATAAGGAATTCCCTTAAGCTCTCTGTGTCATTTCCTCCTCTGTAAAATGAGGCTAATGCTGCCTACCCGCTTCATCCTATGGCTGAAAAGTGCTGTATCAGGGCTAATCATTAGAGCTGTATAGAAAATGGTAAAGCCATTTCATGGTGGCTTTTGATATTTGGAAATCCGGTTTCATTCTGATTTGGAACAACAGCCAAAGATTTGAAATTCTGCACAAAAGGGAAGGGAGCCCCAGCTCAGGGACAGGCTGCATATGGGCTGTTCTAGAGCTATGGGTCCTGGGCACTCTAGAGTCCCCAGCTCAGGGGCAGTCCACCTGCTGAGTTGTGGAGGACCTAGGATACTAGAAGCCCCACTTTGTGACAGACCACTAGGTGAACTGCAGAGGAGCCTGAGTGCTTAGGAGCTGGGTTTCTCAGGCTCTTGGACTGCCAAACAGCTGGAAGCCTGAAAGTTCAGGCTGCCAAGAAGCTGGGCAGGTGAGCTTGCAGGAAATCAGAGAAGTTTCCATCAGAACTCTGCCTGGGTTCCGTTGCAATGGGGTCGAAATTGAAATATCTCCATGAAACATTTCATTTTTGACTCATTTACATATATAGGAAAATGTTCTATCATAGAATTTCCAGCCAACTCTATTCAGTATATGATCCTTGGTGTGATTTTTTGAAGACATAGTCTCAAATGCTTGTTAGTACCTCCCTCTTGAGCATCAACGGAGAGACATTCCTTAAAACACAGAACAGATCACCACTCTAGCTGGGGTCTCCTAGAATCACCACCATCTGATAACTAGCTTGAGTTGGATTTGAATAGGCAGTGTAGAAGCGCATGAGTCTGCAGTCCAAATCCTTGAATATGCTAACAAATAGCAAGGCTATTCAGTGATTAAAATTCTACCAAGAAAATGTCTATCTCGTACCCTCTCTAGCTCAAGTATTGATGTAGTCACCAGGGCAGTTAAGCAGGGAACGGAACATGATGGAAAAGGTTTGCCTAAGAAATTCAGGGGTTTCTCTTATATTTGTAAGATTTGGTCCTGTGAAATTGCTGCTTATTTTGCTGTAAATACAATGTCAGTTCAATAGGAGGCTGACTGATTTGCAGTAAAAATACTTGTTGAGGAAAAAAAGAATAAGGATGAAATAGAAGAATAAAAACACTGCTTTGCACAGAATAGAGTTTATAAATGCTCATGCAATTTTTGTTTTGTCCAGGCTGATCTTTTCAGGTATTTCTCTCTCTCTGTTTCAAATACAGAAAAGATTCAGTTGGAAGGAAGCCAGCATCTAACCTCAGGCACTCATTAGTGAATCCATTTGGAGAAGCACTCTCATCTCACTCTAATCAGACAGCAAGATTTTTAGAAGTCTGATATATCGGCAGCTGTCGAATTGGAGACTAGAAATGCACATGCTGACTTGTGCAGAGTTCGTCCACCAACAGACACAGAACATTCAGACCCTATCTTTTGAGGGCTGGATCTGCTGTGGGTGAGACGGTATACATATCTCAGCTGAAAAGGCCAGACCTCTACTTGACCTAACATCCCAGTTGTTTCTCTGATGGAACTTGCATGTTCTCTAGTGAGATGTGCACAGGGCATGGAGCCAGGATCTCATGAGGTCTCATTACAGCTCTGTGTAACAGAAAAGACATTTCTACAAACAGGTGAAGTTTCACAAACAACTTATTTGGTAACAAAACATGGAAAACTGTAAAACTCGGCATACCACACAATCCAGTTTTCACAGGAAAATTTTACAACAACAGTATCAAGAGAAATCCCTGACATTTTCTGTTCTAAGTATTTTACTCACCTGCTCATAGACTCATAAACTCATAAGTCAGAAGGGACCAATATGATCATCTAGTCTGACCTCCTGCACAAAGCAGGCCACAGAACCCTACCCATCCACTTCTATAACAATAATGTCCAGTTTGTACCCATTTGTTCTTGTGTCTACATTGGTACTAAGCTTAAATAATTCCTCTCCCTCCCTAATATTAATCCCCTGATATATTTATAAAGAGCAAGCATATCCCCCCAGCAGCCTTCTTTTGGCTAGGCTAAACAAGCCAAGCTCTTTGAGTCTCCTTTCATAAGGCAGGTTTTCCATTCCTCGGATCATCCTAGTAGCCCGTCTCTGAACCTGTTCCAGTTTGAATTCATCCTTCTTAAACATGGGAGACCAGAACTGCACACAGTATTCCAGATGAGGTCTCACCAGTGCCTTATATAACGGTACTAACACCTCCTTATCTTTGCTGGAAATACCTCGCCTGATGCATCCTAAAACTGCATTTAGCTTTTTTAACGGCCATATCATTGGCGGCTCATAGTCATCCTGTGATCAACCAATACTCCAAGGTCCTTCTCCTCCTCTGTTGTTTCCAACTGATGTGTCCCCAATGTATATCTAAAATTCTTATTATTAATCCCTAAGTGCATGACCTTGCACTTTTCACTATTAAATTTCATCCTATTACTATTACTCCAGTTTACAAGGTCATCCAGATCTTCCTGTATGATATCCCGGTCCTTCTCTGTGTTAGCAATACCCCCAGCTTTGTGTCATCCGCAAACTTTATTAGCACATTCCCGCTTTTTGTGCCAAGGTCAGTAATAAAAAGGTTAAATAAGATTGGTCCCAAAACTGATCCTTGAGGAACTCCACTAGTAACCTCCTTCCAGCCTGACAGTTCACCCTTCAGTACGACCCGTTGGAGTCTCCCCTTTAACCAGTTCCTTATCCACCTTACAATTTTCATATTGATCCCCATCTTTTCCAATTTAACTAATAATTCCCCATGTGGAACCGTGTCAAATGCCTTACTGAAATCGAGGTAAATTAGATCTACTGCATTTCCTTTGTCTAAATAATCTGTCACCTTCTCAAGAAGGAGATCAGGTTGGTTTGGCACGATCTACCTTTAGTAAACCATGTTGTAATTTGTCCCAATTACCATTGACCTCAATGTCCTTAACTACTTTCTCCTTCAAAATTTTTTCCAAGACCTTACATACTACAGATGTCAAACTAACAGGCCTATAGTTACTCGGATCACTTTTTTTCCCTTTCTTGAAAATAGGAACTATGTTAGCAATTCTCCAGTCGTACGGTACAACCCCTGAGTTTACCGATTCATTAAAAATTCTTGCTAATGGGCTTGCAATTTCATGCGCCAGTTCCTTTAATATTCTTGGATGAAGATTGTCTGGGCCTCCGATTTTGTCCCATTAAGCTGTTCAAGTTTGGCTTCTACCTCAGATGTGGTAATATCTACCTCCATATCCTCATTCCCATTTTGTCATCCTTCCATCATCCCTAAGCTCCTCATTAGCCTTATTAAAGACTGAGGCAAAGTACTTATTTAGATATTGGGCCATGCCTAGGTTATCCTTAACTCCATTCCATCCTCAGTGTTTAGCGGTCCCACTTCTTCTTTTTTTGTTTTCTTCTTATTTATATGGCTATAGAACCTTTTACTATTGGTTTTAATTCCCTTTGCAAGGTCCACTCTACATGGCTTTTAGCCTTCCTCACTTTATCCCTACATGTTCTGACCTCACTAAGGTAGCTTCCCTTGCTAATCCCACCTCTCTTCCACTCCTTGTAGGCTTTCTGCTTTTTCTTAATCACCTCTCTGAGATGCTTGCTCATCCAGCTTGGTCTACAACTCCTGCCTATGGTTTTTTCCCCTTTCTTGGGATGCAGGCTTCTGATAGTTTCTGCAGCTGCGACTTAAAGTAATTCCAGGCCTCCTCCGCATTTAGATCCACAAGTTCTTCAGTCCAATCCACTTCCCTAACTAATTTCCTTAATTCTTTAAAGTTAGCCCTTTTGAAGTCAAAAACCCTAGTCCCAGATCTATTTTGTTTTTATCCTTCCATCTAGTTTGAACTGAATTAGCTCATGATCACTCGAACCAAGGTTGTCCCCTACAACCATTTCTTCTATGAGGTCCTCACTGCTCACCAAAACCAAATCTAAAATGGCATCCCCTCTTGTTGGTTCTTCAACTACTTGGTGAAGAAATCCATCAGCTATCACATCCAGAAAAATCTGAGCCCTATTATTCTTGCTAGCACTTGTCCTCCAGTCTATATCTGGGAAGTTAAAGTCTCCCATGATCACACATTCCCTTAGTGTTTACTTCATTAAAAACATTAAAGAGGTCTCTATCCATATCCAAATCAGATCCCGGCGGTCTGTAGCACACCCCAAGCACTATCTCAGGGGAGGCTCTAGTAGCTTTCTTTCCCAGTGTGATTTTTGCCCAGACAGACTCTGTCTTATCCATTCCATCACTTCTTATTTCTTTACAGTTAACCTCATCATTGATGTACAATGCTACTCCACCACCTTTGCCTTTATTTCTGTCTTTCCTAAACAGCACATAGCCTTCAATACCTGTACTCCAGTCATGACTACTATTCCACCATGTTTCTGTTATCCCTATAATATCCGGTTTCACTTCCTGCACCAGTAGCTCCAGTTCCTCCATTTTGTTACCTAGGCTCCTCGCATTAGTGTACAGACATTTTAATTTTTGCCGTTTGGCTTCACTGACATTCTTTACCCTGTTAGGCACAGACATTCTACCACCAGCATATCACCTGTTAGACTGGTATCTACACTACCCTTCCTCCTTATGTCAATTCTTCTGTCCACGGCTGTATCCCCTCTTACTTTGTTTACTTCCCTCTCAAGGTTAAATTCTGGCGTGGAGATCTCCTGGACATCTCCCAACCATCTCCCCCAAATTCCTAGTTTAAAGCTCTCTTAATCAGTTGGGCGAGCCTCCATCCTAGAAGTCTATTTCCCTCCTTACTCAGGTGAAGTCCATCCCGAGAGAACAGTCTTCTGTCCATAAATGCTTCCCAATGACCGTACATCCCAAAGCCCTCCTTATAGCACCACTGCCTGAGCCATCTGTTGATCGCCATAATCTTGTCACACCTTTGTTGCCCTTCTCTAGGAACAGGCAGAATCCACTGAAGATCACCTGAGCCTCGATTTCCTTAAGCGTCTTCCCCAGTCTGGCATAGTCTCCTTGATACATTCCAGCGAGAATCTAGCCGTATCATTTCGTTCCCACATGAAGGACAATCAACGGATTCTTTCCCTCTCCCGTTAGGATCCTTTTCAGCCTCAGGTCCACATCCTGTATCTTAGCACCCGGCAGACAGCACACCCTTCTGTTCTCCCGATCAGCTCTAGTTACAGGCCTGTCTATTCTTCTCAGTAAGGAGTCCCAATCACGGTCTATCCCCTGCACCCACTGGCTGCAAGTCTTCTCGATTCCTATTCACCCTTGCAATCCTCCTGGGGCTTATATTTGGTGTTGCTTCCATTGATTCCTCCCCTCCTTCTGCAGGACTAGCGGCCCTTCTCTTTTTCCTTGCCCTCTCTCCTTCAGCGACCTCCTGCTGTGCCCCTTCTTCATTTTCCAACTCTGCAAACCTGTTCCTGAGTTCTATTTCTCCTTCACTAGCCCGTCTTTTCCTCTGCCTGGTTCTCTTAGTCACATGCTTCCACCGTCCACTTTCCTCACTCAGCAGTCTCTCCTCAGAATTCTTTGGTCCTCCTTCCATCTGCACGTCTGAGCTTATCCCTTCAGCCCCCTCGTGTCTGTGTTCCATCATCTGATCAAACTCCTGCTCTGTGGATGTGTGTGTCAGCAAGCACAAGTATTTTGTGTGTGGCTATTAAACTACACAGAGATATAATAAAAAAAGTACATGGAGTTGTCTTCAAAGCATGATACTAATCATCCAAGTGACAACTTCACTCTCCTCTTTCCCTGCCTTATAATCACTTTCTGTTGTTTTGACTTAATGTAGAACTGATCCTACAATCCTACTGATCCTACCCACTTCCTGGTGCAATAATTACTAATGTGCACTGTTCCACGGATTTCAAAGGGACAGCTCACAGTGTTAAGAGTGGTGCTGGTTACCAGGTGTCTGCAGAACTGACTCCTTACATTGCAAATTCTTTGAGTAGGGAATAAGTCTTTATAGGGTATGTGAAGAGCCATATCTCTAGTGCCAGACACATGCACAGAGTGTATATGGGCCTGATTCTGATCTCACTGTCACCAGCGAGAATCAGGAGTCTATGGAGTTCCACAGACATAAGCAAGATGAGATGTAGAAAAGAAATCACTCCTGGATTTTATATGCCAAGCTTTTTCTCCATATGAATTTTATGGACAGTTTACAGAATCTTCTAAAATGAGAATGGAACAGAATGAGTTAGGCCACTATAAGAGTCTGTATACAGAAAAGCCAAAGGATTGTTTTTGTTTTAAATGAAGGATACAGGCATTACCCTCACAAGCAGGTTTTCCATTTCCCCCTGTTTATTGGGGTAAAGTACAGGTTTCCTAGTAAGTGTGTTTACCCCTCCCACCTGCTTAGGTGTTTGCAGATTTCCATCACAGTAAGCTTCTTTCTATCATCCCCTTTCCTAGAAAGGCCAGATAATATAGGAGCTCTACAGCTGTTAGAGCAAGTGACAACAGGAACTCTAGCTCTCTCACTGGATGTGTAAGCACAACCCTTTATCTGCTCTAGTACGCCACAGCGTGGAGAGCCACCACCTCAGAGTGACATTTCATCCTCCTGTACACGTTTTTCAGCTTCTCTGCCACTTTGCCCCACTTCCATAGCCCACATGTTGGTGGCAAGTTGGGCTTGATGCGATTCCTCTTAGCTGACAGCACTGCTGTGCCTCTGTCAGAGGGGTCGCTGCAGAGTGATACAAAGCAGTCTCATTTACTGGCTGAGTGGATAGCTCCTCTCCTACCCCTCCAAGCTCTCCTCATTGCTGCTGGCCCAACGCTGAGATCTAGGTCGCTCACATACTAACAGAGTATTGGACAATATGCCGGGCCCTGAGATCTTTTCTGTTTTCCAAGTAAGGAGAGAATACTTGAGTATCTGGCCCCAGCCCATCTGCAAGATTAAGAGCACTGAGCCACCAGTTCACACAGTAAATTATGGATAAATACCACATCTAGATGCTAGTTTGAGCAGTTGTAGGAAGAGACCAGATATTATGCAGAGAGTACACACAGTTTGAATGATGAGCACAACTCTCTGCTTACCTGAACCCTTGGGGGCAGACACAGGTGTAGCCATTGACTGCATCTATGCAAACTGCACCATGGCGACATTTGTGGCTCACACAATCATCATCGTCGGTTTCACAGTGTTTGCCACTGTAGCCAGGTAGGCACTCACATCTGAAACACAAGGAAGATCACCATCAGTAGGCTGCGTCCCTAGCATCCATCGTGATAACACACACAGGTCAACGTCCGATTTGATCAAGGTATATGGTTCATGGTATAAGAATGGCAGAGGTAACACTCTTAGAACAGTCAAAGAAAGAGCTAAACATTAACTTTCAGAACTGCTTGAGCTCCTTTAACTGCTGATGTTACACATCTTAGGGCATCAAAGCAAATACTATACCATATAATTTCTCTTTTCCAAGTTGCTAAAGAGTGGCACTGCATGGTCATGCACAAGCTTTCTTTTGATATATGAGATAGCTAAGTTCATTTGGCTAAGCTTATAAAAGCGTTTGACATGTTACTGACTCAACATTTAGAAGGACTCTGCTTTCCACTTTTAACAGCATCTACTCAGCTGAGTCCCAGCAGGAATGCTGAGCACAGAGGTGACATACAGGAGTGTCATTTTGGAAGCCTGCCTGGGAGATCCCAGGCAATGGAGGCCAGACACATTGCAGAGGTAGTACAGTCCATGCAAGAATGGGAAAAGAGGATCCTAATCATTTCTCTTTTATGATTTGAGCTTCATTCATAGCAGCCACTAGGGACAGAGAGATCTTCAGCCTTCAGACAAAAGAGAATGTGCACACAAATCATAAATGAAATCATGTAAATGACTTTGAAAAGCAAAAGCAAATTTAAAGGAGGTGATCATCAGTTTTTAGTCCACCACCTGTTTGCTTTTTCACGGCAGATACTCTAAGGGCGCAGTAACAACAGAATGTTTCCAAATCACACCTCCTGCTGCAATACTGATGCAATGCCACTTTCCTGCCATTAGGTGGCAACTCGCTCCTAGAATGAAATTATATGGGATGCAACCAAAAGTGCAAGCGTCGGCTTTTTTATTATTATTTTTTATTACAGTTGTTAAGTTTGTTGTGTTAAGGTTGTGTCAGCATTTCCATTATAAACCCTATTTTCAGAGGTTTGTAACTTGACCATAAAAATGTGCTCTAGGCTGAAATTTGGCATCCAAGGTCTCAGGCCAGGAACAGACCTTTTTGGAAAGTTGAGCAGACTCTTTCTAGCCTGTGGACACTAAATTTTAGTCTGGCTTGAAGGCATTTTAGTCCATAAACCACATTTCACTTCTCCCAGCTGGATTTTATTCCACAGCTGGAAAATAATAAGAATATCGCTGAAACCAAAACAAAGGAGGAGCCCCAATTATCTCTTAATGTGCATGTGTATTTTACAACACACAGGTTTGTATCTCCCTGAATTCTGGATTACCCCACTTGGAGTGGCTACGATCACAGCTTTCACACTCTTAAGGGCAAAAGTAACCTCCTTTCCTAGCTGCAAGGTTCCTTTGGAATGGGTGCAGCTCCACTGGGGATATAGGTAGGTTCTGTAGGGGCATGTATTCCATGTGGCATAAAGCCCCGACCCACATGAGTTCTGTGGGGACATATGCAGGGGCAGGAAGGATTGAGGGATAGGCAAGCCAAGGGAGGTGGCACCTGAGGATCCACTGCTATGCAGATACCCCTGTCCTGTTCTCTCCTGCCCCAGAGGGGGTTTGGAGGGCCAAGTGCATTATAAGATGTTACTTCAGATATTAGGCTGAAATCTCTGCAGAGAGACTCCATAATCCTGGGTGAGGAGGGGGAAGGGGAAGGGATGAGAGGAATGGTAGAAGAAGGATTTCTCTACTCCCTGGACAATTACTGGGTGCTGAGTTTAAGATTTGTTCCTTGATGAGAACTTGTATGTGATTAATTATCACTTAGTGTTTGCCCATCAGGGAATTATGGGCCCACTCTTGACGCAGTGCCAAGCACGGTCTGTTCCCATTGAGGGCAATGGAGTTGAGGGCACTCAACACTTTGCAGGAGTGGCCACTTATGATGGGGTGTCCGTCCCACACAAGGCCTGAAGGGGTTAAGGTGGCTAGATGAGCCACTTGAAGGAGGAGCCAGGGAGTAACAAGGGTTAATTAAAGAGGAAGTGCAGCTGGCCAGGAACAGGAGGGGCCTACTTAAAGCCCAGTAGCTGAGAGTAGAAGAGGCTACAGAGAGAGAGGTGGCAGTCACTGTCAGGGTGAGAGAAGGCAAGGTAGGAAGTAGCCCAACGATACAGCAATATGGTTCTGGACTGTGCAGCCCTCAACTGCTTGTTGAAGGGTCCCTGGGTGGGAACCCAGTGTAGAGGGCAGGCCTGGGTTCCCCTACCAGCCACTAGGTAGTGGCGTTGTTAAGGGGCAGTGAAAGATGGCCTGGGGCAGTGGGTCCCAAGAAACTTTGAGAACACAAAGTTTTCCCCGCCCCAGGAAGGGGAAACTACAGTGATCTGGCCAGAGGGCCAAGCCACAAAGCGGGAACAATTGAGTCCCAAGAGAGTGAGACACAGCGAGTGTGACAGAGTGCAACCACAGGAAGGGGCACCAGCCTCGCAGTGCTAATCCTCAGACATGGCCAGAAGGAGGCGCTGCAGCAGAGAGTGGAGCACCCTGTGACATCCCTATATATGATTCTCCTCTCTCTTTTAGGCATTTGTAAGTATTAATAATATTGACTCTTACATGGCACGTTTTATCCTTAGACGTGGTTGGTAAAGCAGCCAGCACCATAGTATCTAGCCTTCTATAGCATCTGTAACATACCTAGCACTTACTGCAGCTGGGTAAAATGACACACATCAGTCTGAAACCAAAATAATCTTATCTGAGAAAGCAATGTGAGTGACTGAAAAAGTAGCTACTAGAACAGAATCTAATAACTTAGATTCTGCAATTGTGGCAGCCCTTAGGGGCCAGAAAGAAGTAGGGCATGGGGTGGTTGAGGTTCGAAGATCTGATGCTGTGCAGATCCACCAACTTCCTTCTCCACCCTCAGTGTGGTAGGGGTCCTGGTAACGGCCATACGTAGGCACTCTTTAGTTGACATTCTACCTCTTGATGTCTTAATGGCATGCAATACATCTTGGTGGCTATAGGAACAGCATGAATAATGTAGAGTTGGAGATGATAAAACAAAACCCAAGACCATTCCTTCCCCAAACTCTGTAAGAGCTGAACAAAGTTTTTCAGCAATGTTTCTGTCACATCTGCAAACAAATAACATTCATCTAAAGACTTTGTGGGGGGAAATGCAACATTTAATCCTGTTGTTTTTTATTGATCCCTGTTGTCCTAATATAAAGTGATGTAATAATGAATGATGTGCAGTTCCTTACTCAGAACTGCCATGTATCACTTTTATGATGTGTATTGGCCATCACGGTAATGATGGAACCACCACTTTTCTCTGCAGGGCTGCATTAAATCAGTGTTCCATGCTGTCAGGTAGTAATTCCATGCTTCGGAATAATAAAGCATATTTATATTGTGCTCTAACAGAGCCACAGTGAGTGGAAAAACATGCTTCTTCCCTGAAGTTATTTTTTAAAGGCATTTCATTGCATTAGCTAATTTTTTGGTCTGGGATACAGAAAGCTGGCCTTTTAATAATCACAGCACAATAAAGATCTGGAGGCTAGAAGTGAAGAAAGCCACCTGCAATTCTAGCTCAAGGAAAAAAAAGAAAAGAAAAAACAGCAAAGAAGCCAGTGCAGCCAAAAGCACATACAAATATGTCAGTTTGCTTCCTACGCTGAGATTTGGCCGTGCCCTTTAGAAGCACAGAATTCTTTTCCAATCTGAAATTTCTGTTATTTTGCAGGTTTTTTTTGTTGTTTTTTTTTAACTTTGTCACCTCTAGGCTGGATAATTTGGCGCTATCCCACCAAGCACTTGATGCACCCTTTCAACCTGAGCAGCTAGTCAAATTTCAGGCCCCTGGGAACATTCCAATTGTTTGTTTACAAGGCATGTACAAAGCCCTGCTTCTCTGAACACAAGAGGAACCAAGAATAAAAGGAGCAGTTTCTTAGCTTACAGCCCCCAGTCTCTTTAGCTAACACCAGACTCAAAAGCTCACTCTCTCTAGTTTTTTCCAGTCATACTGTCTTTTGCTCTTTTCTTCCCTCTCTCAGTTTGTGTGTATTCTGCCTTCTCTCTCTCTCACCTCCTCCCTCACAAACCCACCTCACTAACAATATAAGCAAAACCCCTCTGCCCGCACCTGGGTGAGTTCACAACTCCCTTTTATCTTAAGTGGGGGACTTCTGATTAACCCATCCTGACAGAGAATTTGAAGGGCTCGTTCGCAGCCTGCCTCAAAGAAGTTTGTGATCAAAGCAGTCAGCAGTATCCCTCTAATGACACCGAGCACTTTGAGTTAATTTATAAATGTTCAGTTTTGGAACCTTTCAGAGAATTTGAACCATGCACAGGAAATGACATGCTACCTCTGTCTTGTAACATGCTGCAACTAATGGATTAGTCAAATAATGGATTAGCTGAATGAGGATGTCTGAAGCAACCTCAGGTAGTTGCAGGTATCATTGTACTACTCAGAGGAGGTTACTTCAGGAACTGTCCTAAATCATTTAACAGTTTCCTTGCCTTCAGGAGTTGGAAGAGGCTCTTTCCCAAAGTCCTTCACCTGTCAACAAGCCATATGACCCTGCATGGGATGTCTGGTTAGCAGAGAATAGCGTGCATTCAGCTGTCTGAAAGACCCAGTGCTATAGGAACATATGTTTGTAGTGTGGCTACCTGACAATTTTGTTCTGACTCCCTTTAACTGTCCTGAAATTCATGAGCCTCATTTATTATTTTTTAGTAAGCAGAAGCATGTTAGATGCTTCATAGGACACTGCCCCTTCCCACAACACGTGCTAAGTTAGACACTGATAACAGTGAAGCCAAGATTGCTACTGCAGCATATATACCTCCTTCCCCTGCTCCAGTTTGGAATGGGCAAATGCCCTGCTCTGTGGCCTCTCCATTTTCTTTCTGATCTCCCCAATTCTAATGGCAAAATCAAAGAGCAACCAGGAAGGAAGTAAGGTGGCTATGTTGTCAGCTTTGGCTGGGCATGCAAGCTGGCTTCAGCTTCCCCATATGCTTTCTTGAAATCTCCCCACCTCCTCACTCTTTCTCATGTTATAGTATGTGGGGTGTTTTCCCATAACTCCCACAGCTGAGCTCCATTTTTGAACGTTTGGTGTGACTTATCCTATTAACAGCACAGTACTCTTGGGGGAATTCTGTGCCACTGGCTTTCTGATGGGGAAGCAAAGGGAAGCCACAAAAGCAGTCATGCGACCCTCCCAAGCAGTATGTTTTGGGTGACCAGGGCTGCCTACAGAGAGGTAAATCTCTGTGGGTCAGGAGGCAGGACTGGGGAAGACCCAGCAGGTGGCTCCTACCCTGCTCATCTGCTAGTCCCTGATGGGCTGGGGAGAATGGGACTTTCTCTTCCCTTGTACAGCATCCGGGGCTGGATCAGATACACCCCCCAGATTTCTCCCCCCAGCTGCAGGAAGCTCTGCAAACTCCCCTCTTTGCCTGCTTCCTGCACCCAGCGCTCCTCAGCTTCAGGGGGAGGGATCCCTGTACAGGGAGCTGCACCCCCATTCACCTAACCCCCGTGCATCCAGACTCCCTCAGACCAAGACCCTCCTGCCAAGACTCACCCCCCCAGCACTCAGAACCCCCCCGATGAGCCCCACTCCCACTGCACCTGGACCACCTCAATGAGCCACCCGCACCCGGATCCCCACTCCCCCAGCATCTGGATCCCCAACCCACTGAGCCTCACTTCCCCAGCATCTGGCTCCTCCACTGAGTCCCCCGCACTCAGACCTCCCTGCTGAGTTCTATCTCCCACTACACTCAGACACCCTCCCCCACTGAGCCCCAACCACCTTCACTTGGACCTCTCTTCAGAGTCCCATTACCATTGCACCTTGCGCTGTGTCAGGATTGGGTGCAGCCTCATCACTGAGTCAGTGTCCTGGCGGCGGGGAGGAAGAAGGGGGGAGTTGCACGGTGATCTCCCACCTCTGTGCAGCCAGTGGCCTGTGCTCCCCAATGCCATGCTGGAGCCTCCACATTTATTTGACAAAATTTGCAGAATTTTGAAATATTGTGCGCAGAATTTTGAATTTTTTTGGCACAGAATGCTCTCAGGAGTAGCATAGTAAGTAGAAGCGCTCACTCTTGCTAACTTCTTCTGGAAGCCTATCTTTGCCAATGATGAATGTTAGTACTAGACACATCTCAAGCACCTTCCATCCAGGATTCTCCAGATGTTTTATAGACATTAAGCTTTACTTTACCTCTGGGATGTAGGTCAGTATCACTCCCATTAAGCTAAAGAGGTGCAGAGAGAGGAAATGACTTGCCCAAGGTTCCTCAGGAAGTCTATAGCAGAGCTGGGAACCGAATCCGGATCCCCTGATTCCCAGCCTTGTGCTTTAGACACACAAGACCAGCCTTTCCCTCTTGATTTAAATGTGATTTTTAAAAAACTGACTGAGTGCCAGAGGAGAATTACAATGGGATTTTTTAATGCATGAAGTGAGCCTTGTTATAGGAGTTGCGTGTCACTGGGGAGTGTCAGACAGATCTCTCTGCATATGGCCATGATAATAACTCGTTCTATTATTGAGAAGATTTATTTTCAGTTTCCTAAACTGTTTGTTGTTTGGCTGGACATTCAAGCAAGGGAGGGCTTTTTGAACATGGGCAGACTGTCACGTGGAAACATACATTGGAAAGAAGGTCATATGTCTGAAAAGTGTGATGAACTATGCATCCTATTAGTGCTCACTAGCATTTCCAATACCAAAGACACACAGAACCTGAATGAACCATGCATGAATCTATGTATCTTCTGTACTGGAAACACCAGCGTGGACTGATTGTGTGACTAGTTCACCACACTCTGCAATCAGATGACCTTCTTTCCAATTTCCCCATTCCTAAATGCAGTGTGTATCCATCTAGAATGACATTCCAAAGACAAGACTTACTATGCCTAACATTGAAAGGAGCGCAAATCTAATCCAGGCATCCAGTTTTCAGGGGCTAGCCATAGTTTTTCCTAAATCTTGGAGGTGAGGGAGGGGAAAAGGGATATCTTGTCTTTGTTGAAAATAGGTATGTATCTGTTTATGTTCAGTTCATTTCTGCCATCTGGTCAGGGCTGTGCCTAAATAGCACGATATTAATAAAATATATGGTACGGACAATTTTAGCTGTATTTTTTGTTAGCTACACTATAGTGTGTGATCGCTTTTTCAATCACAACAGCAGCGTTACAATTACTACATGATTAATTGCCAGAATTAATCACCATGTGTTGAAGTCTGTGCTATGCTTCACGTGGAGGTCATTCAGTGTGGTGAATCCTGCTCTCCTTGGAGAAGGGAGGACCAAAGACTCCTGTTATGTGAGAATAGCAGAAGTGATGTTGATATGTCAGCCTGCACATAGAGTGGCCACCCTTAAAACCTTGCCCATTACCTCAGTATTTTCCGTTTTACTACAGGGAATACTTAGAGAATCTGTGTCCCCTGAGGAATCTAGGGCAAGTGGTAGGTTTTTTGAAACGGTAACTGCTGTCCTTTGCTTGATTTTATTTGAGAATAGTTACTCTGCTTTGGAAGCACACTAATTATTCTTGGAATAAAATAACAAATTCTGAGGAGCTAGAAGAAAATTGAAGTACACCACCTCACACATACTACTTTTCAGTTTGGCTCATTAGGTCAAACTCATCACAAGTGTGACTGCATTGTAGTCAGTTGGCCCAACACGTGAAGACAAGGATACACAGACACTCACCTGAATCCTCTATCAAGGGAGATACATTTGGACTCATGTTTGCATGGATTTAGCTCGGGAACACAGTGGTTGATCACCTCATCACACAGTTCACCTGTGGCAAAGAAAATTAACAAGGCGTAACACATCTGCTACCAACACAGCTCATTGGCTTTGCTGAAACAGCTCTAACCATGCTGTCCAGGGATGATAAACCCACCAATTCTTGTGACTACAGGTCTTACTAAATGGAGGTGATCCACCAGTTCAAGAGGAAGCCCCATGACAGTATCTGTTATGATGGCAGGACAGACTAAATAAGGGTGGGCTCGCACAATACTGGATAGTCCAATTCTAGGTACATTTAGCGATTCCTTAGCAACTGAGCTACACTGAATGCAATAATTATCTCATACAAAACTTACAGCGCAGATTCAAAAGACCTATTACTCAAGCCCTCTCAACTTCAGCTGGAGTTTTGCCAGAGTAAGGACTGTAGGGTCAGTTCCTGACCCCAAGTTGCAAGTGTCACAGAAAGCCAGTGACATACAAAGTGGATATGCACATTAACAGAGTCCTTAAACTTTTCACGCCAAGTGATATTCTAGTCATAGTTGATCCTTTACTGTCCTAGGAGACGATCTGACATCATTCAGAAAAATGGCTTTTCAATAACAGGAAACAGCTTTAGGGCTGCACATAATTACACAACCCCCACTATTTACAAGAAGAGCACTGACTCTATTGTACTCATACAAGATACTGTTTTCTATAGAAGTTCCTTATATGCAAGCATTGCTCAGCTGTTTCTAGGTACTGTGTGTAGAATCCAGTGCATTTCCTTAGATTTGTGTAACTTTTAATAATGAACAGTTCCAGAGTGTTCAAAACCATCCTTCTTCTGAGCCCTAAATAATTAGGTTACACTTCAGTACTCAGGACTTGAGATCCTGCCAGAGACTGAGCATAAACTTTGCCTTTGAAACAAACTTCTTCAAGGGAATGAGCAGGTCAATTATTCTTAGTATGGAAATCCTCAAACAAAATCCAGTCCCAAAGCCCCTTTTGCAGAAATACTGGAAGACTGCATCTGCAGAATTTCAAGGATATAGGCATGCGCAATACATACATATGCTCATGTGCATGTGCACGCAGATCCTCTGAAAGTAACTACCAAACTGTAAAAGTGATGCTAGATAAATATTCTCTGGACATCCTCTGATTAATCCTTGCAAGTACAGGGTAGTATAAAATACTTAATTAGGTACAACAGCTATTAAGCAACAAAATCTAACACAACAGCCTGCAATATTGTCAATATTTTCTGTGCTGTGGCTCCAACCCTGGGCCCCGCTTTGGCCAACTATGTGCTATTCCACCTGTGCACAGTGGTGCAAAGCCCAGCATACCCAGTCCCTGGAAAAATGTCTCTGCATGGGGACTCCCCTCATGTGGTTCAGATCCATTGTAGCTGTTTCAACACTTCCTCTCTCCCAGCTGATGGTATAGGAGGCATGACTAGGGAAAAGGTGGCATTGGCTAATGCACCCCTATGAATTGTTCCAGTAATACGGAGCCCTCCCCATCCAGTGTCCCATCTCTGGCCACTGGTGATATTTGCTACGAGCAGTTGCAGATAGGCCATTGTAGGCAGTCTTATCTCTTTGGTTTGAGATTTGAGATACAATTAATTGACCAGGGTTAGGTGACTGATCCTTTGGGACTGGGAGTAACCTAAATACTGTGATGTTTGGTGTAAAGGACCATCTATCACAAAGGCAGGCTTGCCTCAGTGTCAAGATAGACCAGAGTGCCCCAGGGGACACTCTGTGACTCCTCGGTAACAGTTATAGTGCTTTAGGAATTCACACTTGTTACTTGGTTGGTGAAATCTAATTACAGAACACACAAATTTAGTATTTGTGCCCTTCTTCCAGATGAGTGTTTCCCAAATTTACAACACTTGCGTACCCCTTTTGAGACATTTGTCTTACCAGTGTACCCCTTCTCCGGTGAAGATAATTTGTGGGGGGAGGGTGATAGTCACATTTTTATAACACACTCCTAATTCGTTTCATTCTGGATTAAATGTTTATTAGAAATAAATACAAAATTATATTACATACAGTAGAAACAAAACTTTTAATAGAAATAATAGTTACATATAGAAATAGTACTAAAATAATTAAAATAATAGAAGCAAATCAACAGTCTGGCAGAACAGCTTGTATGGTGAATTCGTATCAATCTGAAATTAAAATACGCTGGTTTGGTTAGGTTAGTGAAGAAAGCACTAGTTTTAATACTTACTATTTCGGTATTGAAAAATTTTCAGTACAAACCAAACTATTCAGGGTGAGGGATGGAACTGCTTTTAACCAGACACTATCGCTGAGATATCTGGCTTGATATTTGTGATCTTAAGGCGAAGATGGGGCTCCACGCCAATAAAATGATCTCAGTTTTTTGTTTTGATGCCAACCAGTGCAGGGAATCTAATCTTGAACAAATATGAGGTGGGAAAAGGCAGAAGATACTTGACAGCTTTGTCCAAGAGAGCTGGATATTCAGAGCTAACCCTCATCCAAAAAGATGACAGTGTATTTTGCTCAAATTTTGTTTTCAGGAAACTATCTGAAGCCAGCTTCAAGAGCTGTTCTTCTTTTGAAGTAGAGAGGTTATCTGGCAATGTCTGATCTCTGATGATAAAGGGGTTCCTTATCCATTCATAGGTGCCATAGGGAAATATTTACGAAGATCCTTCTGCAAGCTTTCCAAATGCTGCTTCACGGTTTGCAACACATCACTATCAAGTTCATTAGTCGAGTTTATTACTAAGTCATGAAGAGATGGAAAGGAATCCAGTTCACGACAACTAAGACGTTTATGCCACAGTTTAAATTTTACGACCATGGCGCTCACTTTGTCTTGAACGTAGAATATAGATATGAGTTTCCCTTGCAAGGATAGATTGAGGTTGTTTAAATGAGCAAAGATATCTGCAATATATGCTAGTTTGCACTGCCATTTCCAGTTGTGTATACGGTCTAGCAGGTTAAAGGTTTCATCTAAAAAAACTTGCAGTTCTTCTCTCAGCTCAAACAGGCAACTCAGAACTTTTCCACGCAAAAGCCAACACACTTCAGTGTGAACTAGGAATTGTGTGTAATCACTGCCCATCTCATCACAAAGCTGAGAAAACAGAAGGGCGTTCAGAGGGCAGCTTTTCACAAAATTAATTATTTTCACAGCTTCATCTAGTATTTGCTTTAGATCTGCCTGCATGTTCTGGGTGGCGAGTGCTTCCCTGTGAATGCAACAATGATTCGATTTTGCTTCTGACTCAACAGCTTGAATACATGCTTGAACAACTCCTTTCTTCGAACCAATCATGGCTCTGGCACCATCCATGCTTATTCCAACACAATGACTCCAATCCAAGTCACTGTTTTTAATAAAGTCATCAATAACTTTAAAAATAGCTTTTCCAGTTTTATGTATTGGCATAGATTGGCAGAACAAAATATCATTGTGGACTTCATTATGCAGACTGTATCTGACAAACAACAAAAGATTAGCTAAATTCACAACACCAGTGGATTTATCCGCTTGCAGTGCATAGTAGTGACTCTTTCGTACTCTTGACAATAATTGCTGCTTTACGTTTTCAGCCATATCTGTGATGAGTAGTGTTATTTGAGAGGGGGACATGGTCTATAGCTTTGCTAGCCTTGTCGCCAATCATCACTTGCACCATTACTTTGACTGCAGGTTTTACGAATGTCTCGGCAATCACTCCAGCAGCTCTGGACTTTGCAAGTAAGTACGCCATACTATATGACGCTTCCAAAGCTTTCCCATTTTCACCTCCCATCACATTACAAATTGTTTTCTGGGACTTTTGTAGATCTTTGTGCCTATTTTCGAACTATTCTCCAGGTTTTCCCTCATATTCTTTATGTTTGCTATCGAAATGGCGTTTTAGGTTGGATGGTTTCATACTTTCATTTGCGAGAGTCTCATAACAAATCACACATAGTGGAACAGGCTCCACCTCATCGCCAGTCCATGAAAATCCCAGTTTCAGATATTCTTCAATATATTTGTGGGCTTTTTTCATTTTCTTTGCAGCTGATACATTCAATACACTTACAGATGGATCACACGGTTCATTAATTTTGTCATCATAATTGTCTGATGTAGCCATATCATGGCGTTTTTCGGCATAATTTTCACTAACATTTGTATTTCCTTCATAATTTTCTTTTGTACATTTCAAACTTGCCATTTTTAGCCAGCGATCCATTGTAAATGGATTTAACAGAAACAGAAAGAGAAATTTTGTATATTAATACACACCAAGTATGTACCTGCTATGATTTTTAGATTACTACAAGTAGTTATTCACTTTTATCTTTTATCCATCAGTATGACTTCTGTGCATGCCACAAAGGCAAGTGTATTGCCCGAGCCGCGGTAACGTGCACCCGTGGTTTGCATCGGCACGTGAGCCGATTTTTACTGGCATGCTGCTGCCAGCTGGGGTCCTGGCCGCCGGCCCTGCTCAGCCCGCTGCCAGCCTGGGTGACCGGGACTCCGGGCCAGCAGCAGGCTGAGCGGGGCCAGCAGCTGGGATCCCGGCTGGCAGGAGCTGACAGATGGAACCCCAGACCGGCAGCAGGCTAAGCCGCTCAGCCAACCATGGGTCTGGGGTCCCGGCTGCCAGCCCTGCTCAGCCCGCTGCCAGCCCCTTGTCACCTGGAGTCCGAGCCACCGACCCAGCTCAGCCCGCTGCCAGCCTGGGTGAACGGGCCGCGTACCCCTTGAAACCCTTTCACGTACCATCAGGGGTACGTGTACCACACTTTGGGAAACGCTGTTCTAGACAGTCTGCCCTCAGGTGGGCACTCCTGGTTGTTAGCAACTCCAGACAGCTCGACAATCAGCACCTAGCTCTTATATAGCACTAAACTGGAAATAACTTGGACAAATATAAAGAATGCATCTGGCTTGGAATGGGGGATATGCCAAAGAAAAAAAGTACTTGGCAACTTTGAATCCCTAGGGACATGAGGGAAATCCAAAAGATATTATTCTGCTGGGTTTGGTTTCTGATGTTTGTTCTTGCACCTCATTCTTCATCCAAAGCAAGCTGGCACATTCAGCAACAACCTGCATGACTGAAACTACTGCTGAAGATATTTAGTAACATTTCTGAGGTGGCACCATTGGAAGTTTCTTTTACCTACAAAAAAACAAAAATAACCAACCCCTAATTCAGCCAGCTAGCAGAGAAATTGACATCAATCAGGGTATGTCTACACAGGGCTAAAAGACCTGCAGCACGGTCTGGCCTGAATCAGCAGACTCAGGCTCACAAGGGCTTGGCTGCAGAGGGAGGGGGCGGAGAGAGGCGGGGACTTGGGCTGGAGCATCCCAGCAGAAAAATAAAACTTGGTGCTATATCTGGCTCCACCCTCGCTGGGTCCCAAGCCTGAGTGTCTACATAGCAATTTTTCAGCCCAGAGACCAAGCCCTGTGAGCCTGAGTCAGCTGACCCAAGGAAGACACAGGTTTTTTATCCCTGTGTAGATCGGAGTGAGCCGATGTGGCTCCACGCACCCACGGGGGGAGGGGAACCCTTACAACCCCCTACCAAACCATATCCCCTGAGTCCTGAACTTACCAATCTGGATCCCACCACGTGAGGGTCACCCTGTCCCCATTACCCGGCCCGCTTACTCATACCCACGACTGTGTGTAGCCCACTCTATGAGCGATGTACCTCACTGCCCCCTACTATATCTTGACCCAACCACCGTACACCCCGCATTGGGACATTACAGGTATGTGTACTATATGCTGAACCGTAACCAGTTGCCAGCGTCCCCCCATGCTCTGTATGTTTCCCCCGATGACCAACGACTGACACATCAAACCCTTTGTACCACCTTTCTTTAATATTTTCTAATAAACATTTATACCTCATCAGGTCAACCTTGGTTTCTAACTTCCCTCAGTTTGCCTTTTCTGTATATTTGTATGAGCATAAAACATGAGAAGCATTCTTTAAAAAAGAAATCCAGAGAATTTCTAACTCGATGGTGACATGACAGGAACTCAACATTCTAAAGCCTTCAAGTATCCTTTTGAAAGGAAGCCTTTTTTGTTAATAGAATACATTGGAGATAGATGCCTTAAGCTGTAACTTTGCTACAATATCCAAAAAAGCTTTTTTTTTCTTTTTTTTTTTAATAAAGGAAAACAGACTTTTGAGAAAAGTCAGAATAGTGGTATAAACTTCCAAAGGAAATCATAATTCTTCTTAAGGTATTCTTCTCGGCCAGCTTGGAAAATTGACAAATGTATAGAAATCCAGTAAAAATTCCCCCCAAATGTATACACTTGTCAAATATGACTCACTGTGTCATGCTGAAAGCACCACTATCAAAATTAGGAGGATTTCAGGCTTGGTACCAAAAACAGCATCCAACTAATTTATCATTGTTCACAGAAAACTTGGAATGTTTTAGGCTCCTTCCTGTTACTTATTTTTCTCATCTTTCTTTCATTTCAGATTTCAACATTTCCAGATTTCTCTTGGGAATGTCGTGGAACCCAGACAACCTCATCTTGGGGAAGAAAATTCCTGTTGATAATTGAACAGGCTTCACCGATGTTTACTGAATGGCAGACAGCACGGTAGGGAAAGAAAACACTTTTTAAATAGTGATACTCAAGGCAAGAGCTAAACATAAGAAACTATGTTTCCTTCAGTTACAAAGTATTTTGGGCAAAAACCTTTCCTCAAACAGGGGTATGTAACATTCAGTGGCCATCTGATTGCATGTTTTTGAGGGAAAAATCTGGCCCTTTTTACTTCTGTGCATGGCTTTGGGCTCCTAATTATTGTAGCAATTAAAGGTCTATCCCAAGTTTTTCTCTGAATAGCAGTATGGGGTTCAAAATGACACTTCCAAATATTGTCATTTTATTAATTATTTGCACACAGGTTATGCTGGGCTCTAGAGGCATTAAACAGCTTTTAAAAATTTTATCAAAAGTGTTTTATATAGAGGGCATTCCACCACATTAAAGCTATAGTTACTGTGACAGACCCAGACCAGTGTGGTACAGGAGTCTGGTAGAGGGCAAATATACTGGTCACTGAATGGGTAGTTTTCTGTTCCCTGAGTGACCAGAGCAGGGGCTGCACTAGAGTAATCAAGAACCTGCTAGAACCAATTAAGACAGGCAGGATAATTAAGACACCTGGAGCCAATTAAGAAACTGCTAGAGTCAATCAGGACAGGCTAGCTAATCAGGGCACCTTAGCTTAAAAAGGACCTCACTTCAGTTTGTGGTGTGCATGCAAGGAGCTGGGAGCAAGAGGCACGAGGAGCTGAGAGTGAGAAGACATATTGCTGGAGGACTGAGGAGTACAAGCGTTATCAGGCACCAAGAGGAAGGTCCTGTGGTGAGGATAGAGAAGGTGTTTGGAGAAGACCATGGGGAAGTAACCCAAGGAGTTGAAGCTGTCATGCCTCTGTTACAGGAGGCACTATAGACAGCTGCAATCCACAGGGCCCTGGCTGGAACCTGGAGTAGAGAGCGGGCCTGGGTTCCCCCCAAACCTCCCAACTCCTGATCAGACACAGGAGGAATTGACCCAGACTGTGGGTTCCACCAGAGGAGAAGATCTCTGAGACAAGCAAATCTGCCACCAAGGTAGAGGAGGAACTTTGTCACACTACACTAACAGCAGCGGGTAGAATACATACACTGTATCTCCCCTGCCGCCAGCACAGGTATAAATAGCAGTGTATATGGTGAGGCCCTGCTTAAGTGAGGAGAGTCAACACATGCCAGAACCCTACACAGTTCTCTACATGCCCAAGCAGTGCCTCCCATATCTACATAGCTAATTTTAGCTCCTTGCTGCCTCCCCACTTCCAGAGGCTTTCCCCACCACTGGAGTTTTTTGCTGCAGCATGTAGCTACACACCACAATGCAGATGCAGCCTGCCTTTCACTGTGGCATTCAGTGACACGTACCTTACACGCTGCCACCAGTATAGACAAGACCTAAGAAATGCACACACCACTGGCAACGCCTTCCCAATCACCAACATCATCCTCCACACCAACCTCCCCTATGCAACTCCTCCCTAGGTATGTATAGGTAAAAACACCTAATATACATACATAAAACCAAAATTTTCATTACTCGCCCAACCAAAACAAAATGCACACTAAATATCTCACACTCTTTCCTTTCACCAAAGTCTGCAAGAATGGACAGGCTTTGCAGCACACCCTGCTGGTCAGCCAGATAGGGTTATGTCAGCCCATGAAGGAGAAGTGAGTTGAGAGTCTCACTGAAAGCCACCTGAACCGTGGAGGTATTAGCTCAGGCCCTCTAGCAGGTCTAATGTGCTGTGGCAGGCTACGAGGACAGGATATCTATTAAGGTAGGCAGGTACCCACGTAGTACATTACATGCATTAAATGCATTACATTTAAGATTCTGTACTGCACATAGAAACAGATTGGCAGATCAAAGCATACCAAACAGAGGCAGAGTGCAGAATGGTCAAAGAGACTAAGCTACCATCCTAGCCTGGAAATGGAACCTTCAGGGCCGTGTTGAGCCCAGTGATGGAGTGACGTGGGTGAAGCTTGCCTTGTTACTAACCATGCACTGGATCACTGTGCTTTATCTTACACCTGGGTCTGTCAATCTGGCACCTTTCACTACGCTGACCTTTTCACTTACCGCACTCCTACAACATTCCCCCTTTTTTATTTGGTTCAATGAAATCCTAAAGAGGGGACATTGGTAAGTAATCTCTTTTCACAGGCCTCACCACTTACAAAGAGCTGCTAGGCTGGCATATTTATACAGCTTCATGATCTTCCACAAGTCCAAAACCAAACCAAAACAACAGCAATAGAAACAGAAACCTTTTGCATGCAGTTGGTTTGATTTAATTATTTTGTTTGTTATTTAAATGACCACATTGGCATATGTGCTATTGATTTCACACCTCATTAGATTTTTAGAGCCATGATCTGAATTATATTGTTCCTTCCTAATAGGAAAAAAAAAGGGAGGTGGGGTGTCTCAACATCTTTTTTTTTTTATCCCAACTTTGAAATGATCATAACATCCCCGTTGTAACTTGCCGCCAAGTACCATGTGTTCCTCAGTTTTATTGTCTGCAGTGTCACTTAGGCAATCCTTTGCTCTCATTCCTAATATTAATCAAAATAATTAATAACATGGCATGGAAAATATTCTCAGTCTTATGTGAAAACAACTTTTACAGAACCTCAGGGCTAAGGGTAATGCTGTCAAAAACTTCACAAGATTAAATAGGAAAAAGAAAAGTGTTTGTGGGGAATGTTGCCTGATTTTAGGGGATTAATATTATTGTTTATGTAATATAGGTTTAGGATGGAGCAATGGATGGAGACAGGCTGGTTGTTATCTATTGGGCTGACTTTTACAGCTTGCAAAGGAAAGATATATATATTGTGATACAGCATGGCCAGGGGGCAGCATAAGAGTGTTAGCAGGGGGCCTTATTCCCTGCCACGGGAGGAAGGTTTGCTTTAGATTAACTAAAACAGCTGTGGCCAATTAGAGCACCTGACTTCAGTTAGAGCACCTGACTCCAGTTAGAGCACCTGACTCCAGTCATGGGATATAAACCCCTGCTTCAGTCAGACAGGGTGTGGTAGTTGAAGGAGAAAGGTTGGATTTGGAGCAGAGTGCAGATTGCAGAAGAGAAGAGTTTGTCCAAGAGAAAAATAGAAGGTTTGGAGGAGTGCTGGCGGTGGATTGGGAAGCCCCACAGAAACCCTAGTAAGGGGCACCAGGCTTGTATAGAAGAGAGGCGAGAAGCCCTTCACAAGCTGACGGGTATGAGAGGGAAGTAACCCAGGGGAAGAAACCGCTAGTCAAGTGGTTCACCACAACCCCAGGGCCCCTGGGTTGGGACCTGGAGTAGAGGGCGGGCCGCGGTCCCTCCCTCTCCACTCCCTCCTCCAAGGACACTAGGGGAGTGATTAAGAACTGGTTCAGAGGCAAGCAATATCGCCCTGAACCTACCCCAGAGAAGAGAAAGCGCGAGACCCAGAGAACAATACCGGCAATTTGCCACCGTGGTGTCTGGGGTGGGATCTGCGCGCTGGGGACATAGTCCAGGGGGAAGACATAACCCTCCCCACCCTTAAGATGGACGACATGGTCAAGGCCCTTATACATGCCACTGCGGTCAGCAGGAGGCTACCAGGGTCCAGGCAACCGCCCAACAAGAGGCGACTAGATTGCAGCAAGAGACTAATCAGCTGCCTGCTGAGTCAGGCTGCTCAGGACCGAGCCCTGCTGAGAAGACCTAATAAGCCAGATGAAAGACCCTTAATGGAACAGAATTCACCACGGGGAAGGGACCCGGACGATACGGCGCTAGCCATTACTACAAAAAATGACCAGGGAGATGACTGTGGAGCATACGCTTCCTGGCTTTTGAGAGAACAGCCCTGCGGAGGCCTGCCACCGAGAACAATGGTCTGTATCCTTGTCCCGCATTCCTATGTGGGGAAGCCCAGGGAAGGTCTATTACGATATGTTCTGCAGAAGCTGCACAACTATCTCCAGCTTAAAGGCCAAGATCCTGGCCAGGTTCGGAGTGACAAACGGCACTACGAGCCCAAGAGGTTTCCATGAAGGCGATATATGAGGACAAAGGACACCCCGAATCGCAGTTGTTTTGACTTGATCCCACCTGACCGGAAATGGCTGCGCCGAAGCCATAGCTCTGAGGAGATGATGGAGGTACTTCAATATTGGACCGGTATATGCGGGGGTTCCACGCAGGAGATCAGGACTTGGGGTGGTCAGAATGACCCTTACCTATGATGAGTTGGGTCTCCTCGTGGAAAGACAACTGAGCCCGCCGAACTTGTTCCAGACTCCAAGCAGGGAGACACGCAACCCAGGAGACAACCCAAACCCAAGGGCCCCGGACTGTCGAGAAACTCTAGAAAAACCTATAACCGGAGGAACGACAAGTGAGGAATTGGCTCGAGGCGCAGAAAGGGACCTGGGGGTTTGTGAAGAGTGGTGGGGGCCGGCCAACTAGCCCCCAGGCAGGGGGTGATAACCGGAATTTTTGGAAGGGGGGGACGGTGTTATGAATGTTGGGGAATTGGGGCATATAGCAGCCCAACTGTCGCCAACAAAGGAGGGTGCCTATGCAGTGTAATCTGGGGAGTTATTGGGAGCAATGTGGCCTTGATCAACGCTTGTAGGGTTTACATTGACCTCACATGCATTTACCAAGACCAGTTAAATAATGAATGGTATAAAAACATAGCATTAATAGATTGCGGGAGTGCCTGTAACGTCTGCGCGCTCGGGAAAGTTGTGGACAGACCAACTAACCGGTCGGCCAAAAGCACAGGGTAACATGCGTACATCACGTGATTTTTTACCGCTACAATTCCAGTAACGGATTGAAATCCAGGGGAATACCCACCAGAGTTTCTGCAAGAGTAGCCCCAAGCTCCTTTATCCTTTTTGATTGGAGAGACTTCCCTGGGTTTGAGCAACTATCTGACCCCGATAGAGGCAGGAGAGGGTAGCAACCCCCAGGTTGAGACAGAGGCAACTAAAGATTAGCCTCGCCCCATGTTTGCTGGATTTGCTTTCCAGAATTGTCTCATTCGCCCTGGGGAAAACCCCCGCAGGGCTAGGCGGGAGAATAAGGGCGGCTAAAAAAGTTAGGGACCGGATTCGGCAGCTATTTATCAAAGACTCCAACTTGTGGGTAGGCGAACGGGCCGCGCCAGGGACAAGGAGAAGGTTCGGGTCACGGAGGACTCAAGAGGAGCGTTCCTGGCCCAATGTGGGAGCACCCCAGGGGGAAGAGTTTGAATTAGGCCCCTGGAATTAGGTCAGTTCAGCACTGCACGTGAGGACCTTGGGCAGGACCAGCCGAAGAATGCATTATTATGAAACGTGAGGGAGGAGGTAGTTGGAAGTAAATGGAGTGCCTGTAGAAGGAAAGTCAAAGGCCCAAGGCCATCTACGTGCTCAAACGTTGATCTGTTGTCAGAAATAAGCAAGATACGAGGGAAGAAGTAGAGCAAACTCCTAGTCCCACGGAAACACAATAAGGGCCGTTACTAGAGTTAGCTCACCAGTCATTATTTGGGGAACATCTAGGGATAGACAAGATCTGGGATAGAATACTAAGAAGGTTTTATTGGCCAGGAATACGAGCAGAAGTCCAGCTTAATTGTGCCTTCTGCCCTGAATGCCAGTGCATAGGCCCCCGACCTCACTGCGGGCCCATAGTAACCTTTACCTATTATTGTATGTTCCCGTTCGAGAGGATAGCTATGGACATAGTGGGCCCACTAGAAAAGTCGGCACGGGGCCACGGAAACGTACTAGTCATCCTGTGACTATGCCTACACTGATACTCCGGAGAGCCATCCCTTTAAGAAACCCCACGTCTAAGGCAATAGCTAAAGAAACTACTACAGGTTTCGCCAGAGTTGGCATCCCTAAGGAATCCCTGACAGACAGGGAACCCCGTTTACGTCAAAACTATGAACAGACTTATGTGGCCCTGCTCGGTATACACCAAGCCACGGCCTCCGTCTACCATCCACAAACAGACGGACTAGTCGAAGATCCAATCGAACCCTCAAAAGTATGATCCGGAAGTGGTTTAGGCACAGGGAATGGAAAGGACTGGGACACTCTTTGCCGTATCTATGTTCGCTATAGGGAAGGTCCCAGATGTGCCACGGTTTTTCTCCCTTTGAACTCTTATATGACGCGCACCCACGCGGGATATTGGATAATCGCCAAGGAGGATTGGGAGGAACAACCGCAACTCCAGGAAAGGAATATTATTGAGCATGTGACACAGAGACGAGAGCGGAATAACTCGAAGTAACCCGCGGATAGTACGGGAGCATTTAGAAAAAGCACAAGAGGCAACAGCGGACCATACTACAACCGCTGCGTGGCCGAAAATGCGAAGATTTCAGCCGGGGGACGGTGATGGTGTTAGTGCCGACCACAGAAAGCAAACTTCCTAGCCAGTTTGGCACGTGGGACCATATGAGATAGTGGAAGCCATTGGAGAAGTGAATTATAAGGTTAGACAACCAGACCGCCGGAAGCCAGAGCAAATATACCACATCAACTTACTGAAGCCCTGGCATGACAGAGAGACGTGTCTGGTCACTCGAGGAGCTCTACCTCAGGCAGACGGCCCGCAGGAGCAGGTAAAGATATCTCCTGACTTACCCCAGAACAACGGATGGAAGTCATTGAAAATGATCCACCGGAAAACCAGGACGTATTTTGTACCCAACCAGGTCGAACGGCATGCACTAGTCCAACATCATATTGTCACCAGCCCCGGAGTAAGGGTGAACGAATGAATATAAGACCATATCGAATACCGGAAGCTAAAAGGAGAAATTAGGATGGAAGTGCGAAAGATGCTGGAACTCGGGGTCATTGAAGAATCCCACAGCCAGTGGTCCAGTCCGATCGTACTAGTCCGCCAAGCTGATGGCACCCTGAGGTTTTTGTAACGACTTCCGGAAATTAAATGAAGTATCCCACTTCGATGCCTACCCAGATACCATGCGATACAGCGATTGACGAGCTGGGTTGATCAGTTAGGCAAGGCCAAATACCTAACCACCCTAGATCTGACCAAAGGATATTGGCAAATACCCCTGGCCAAGGATGCCAGGGAAAAGACTGCTTTTCTACGCACCCGATGGCCTGTTCCAGTACACTGTCCTCCCTTTCGGACTCCATGGGGCCCCCCTGCCACATTCCAAAGACTGATGGATAAGTTATTACGACCCCATGCCAACTATGCCGCCGCCTATCTAGACGACATAGTATACATAGCCCTGATTGGGAGATCCACACCTGGAACAAAGTGGAAGGCAGTGCTGGACGCTTTGCGAAAGGCTGGTCTCACCGCTAATCCTCTGAAAAATGCGTGATAGGACTAGCTGAGGCCTCAATACCTCGGGCATTGTCGTAGGGAGAGGGGTGGTGCTTGGGTCCTTTTGCCGGGGGGTTCGAAGCTGAGAACATGCCGTACCTCCGGCAGTTGAGCCCCAATGGAACAAGGTGGAGGCAATACAAGATTGGCCTCAGACCCAATCCGCATAGAAGAGCAGGTCAGAGCATTTTTGGGTATAGTTGGAATACTATCGGAGATTCACTCCCTCATTTTTTCTGGCTGGCACACAGAGCAGCGGGCATTGGACGGATCTGATAAAAGCCTCGGGGGCCCGAGACTCACGTGACAGTGGAAGACTGCGGCGCGAAGCACGCAATTTGCAAATTTGCTGGACACGCCCTATCTGCCAGATACGGTACTCATAAGGCCCAGACTTCGAGAAGAATTCATCCTGCAGAACGGACCTGCCTCGGAAGTGGGACTCGGTGCCGTCCTTTCCCAACGAATGGTAGGGAGGCAGATGCACCCCATCTTGTACCTCCTGGAAGCTCCTCCCCAGGAACCAAAAATACAGCTGTTGTTGAAAAGGAATGTCTGGTGCTAAATGGGCTACTGGAGACTCTCCGCTACTTACTCCTCCGGGGCGCGCGTTTACCCTTGTCGAACTGATCACACTGCCCAGCCGCGTCAGGTGGAGATAGAACGGAGAAACGCACACGAGTCAGAACGCTGCGGCTCTTCATTTGTCAATAAATACCGCTTCTCCCATTTTTGGCGTCCAAAAAGCACGAGATACTAAGAAGGGGGCTGGAAACTACATTAGTTCTAACTAACATCGCACACTATTATCTGCGAGAGAAACCTGGCTCTCTCACTCTGCACAACACTCGAGTCTCGTTCCTCGCCAGCTAAGCCGCAACCCCTTTGTGGTTGGGAAAGCGAGGGTGGCGCCGAAAAGGGGACATATGACAATACAGAAAATAAGGACCAGCTAGGGAAGCAGACAGGTCATTGCAGACCTGTCTTTTGTAGTCCGCCTTATTTAATCGTTGTGGTGGGGAACCTGCTAGTTTTCTACCTCAGCTGAGCTCCTCCCAGCGAAACAAAACAATACACTGTTGGTCGACAAAGATGTTCTGGTGCTAAAATGGGCTTACTGGAGACTCTCCAGCTACTATCTCCTGGGGCGGCGGTTTACCCTTGGACTGAGCACGCCCCGCTCCATGGAGGGCATTAGGACAAGGAAAGGAAACGCCAGAGTCATCGAGGTGGTTCCTCTCTTGCCAACCTTTCCATTTTTGGGCTCCAGGGCATAGGGCTGGAAGCCAACCACAGGCAAACTCGCATGAATGGCCTTCTTCCCGCCACACTGCCTCTCGTCTCCCTGGTAGCCCCAACCCCTTGAGTGTTGAGCGGGGGGGGGATATGTGTGATACAGCGAATGCGCCAGAGGGCAGCATAAGATTGTTTCGCGGGGGCCTTGTATTCCTGCCAAGGAGGAAGTTACTTGTAGATTACTATAAAGCTGTGTGGCCCAATTATAGCACCTGCTCCATTAGAGCACCTGACTCCAGTCAGGAGTATTAAACCCTGCTTCAGTTTCAGACCATGGGTGTGTAGTTTGAAGGTGAGAAAGAAGGTTGGATTGCGAGCACGAGTCGAGATTGCAGAAAAGAGAACAAGAGTTTGTCCAGAGAGAATCATGAGGTTTGGCAGGAGTGCTCTGGCTGTCCTGAATTGGGGCAGCCCAATCAGAAACCCTAGTAAGGGGCACCAGCGTGTATCAGAAGAGAGCGAGAACCTTCACAGCTGGACGGTATGAGAGGTGAAAAGTAAACCCGGGGGAGAAACCGCTAGTTTCGTGTGGTTCACCACACCCCAGGGGCCCCTGAGTTGGGACCCGGGAGTAGGGGCTGGCCCAGGTCCCTCGCCTCTCCACTCACCCTCCTCAAGACCACCTAGGAGCTTCAGATCCACTGAGGGACGTGATTAAAGAACTGGTATCAGAGGCAAGCAATATCGCCCTGAAGTCCTACCCCAGAGAAGAGAAAGCGCGAGACCCAGAGAACAATACCGGCAATTTGCCACAATATTTGAATTGTTAAGTAGAGTTACAGTCCTCTTAACTGTGCTCAGTGAGCCAAAATAGGGGCGTTACCTCTGGCCACACCAGTAAGAGCTGATTACACACTACAGCTGTCCTCGTGAGAAGTTACTCATTGGATACCTAATAGCGACTAATGTTCCACAGAGACTGGGATTCCCCTGCTCTTTCTCCTACCCCTTCACGCTGGAAAAAAAAAGTGGAGAGTGCCAAGTGGAAATTTCAAATAGCCCTTAGCAATCACAGCCACTAGCACCCAAAAGCTGATTGACTTCACCAGTGATAGACTTTACTGAGAATGTGCCAGATCATGCTGTGCTGAGAAATTATTGACAATCAGGAGTAATGCTGATGCTTGATGAAGTTTAACAGACCTGAGACAAAACCTTGGATCCACCTATCTTGGATACTCCAATAATGCATTTCACAACAGATAAGTTACAGATCCAAACACCCACAAACAGGGGTGTAGTTTCAGAAAAATCAGAGGGGAGGAGCAAAGTTGTGTCAGTATCCCCACTTCCACATTCCCACTGAGGCTTACCTGAGGGGCTGGAGCAGTGGCATGCCAATCCTGTCCCTTGGAGTGGAGTGTGTCTCTCACTGATGGCTGGCTTGGGGCAGGGACTGGGGCCTGACCCAGGCCATTGCTGCTGCTTCCTATCCAGCCAGTGGAATACAGGATTGGTGCTAACGATGAGGTGATTAGGAGCCCTGACCCAGACAGCCCCAGCTTGGCTCTCACTCGCCTGGGGGGAGACACCGCAGTGCTGTTGACTGGCAAGGTCTGGACGTGGGGAGGGAAACTGCCTCCCACCTCACAGCAAATGACACCTTTGAGCACATAATTTTAGGAGAGAGGTGTTAAATTTGAACTTGGAACAGAATCGATGGGCCCTTACTTTTATAACGGGCTGAGCCCAACCCCTGAACTCTGAATATATTTAAAGACCAGATCCATACTTCTTGGATTATTTTTTTACATGAGACTCTTCCTGCTGGACAGGGTTTGCCATACTCAACGTTTAGAGATAAAAGCCAAGATTTTCCAACCTCAGATTTTGGCTCAATCCATTGTGTTTGTTCACTGAAATGAAGCAAACAGGAAAGTTGCAGCCAAAGTCCTTATGGAGACAGTCCATTCAGTTGTCAGGCAAGCACACCAAGCCCATCTGCTAAAAAATCAATAAAAGGTTTTGTTGCAAAAATTTAAGCCTGGATGCACAGTAGCTGATTTCTAAACCTCCGTTCTGGATTTAACCTTTGCTTGACAAACAGAGAATCTTGAACTCATAGGTTTTATCAGGAAAAATAATTATTTAAAAAATAATTTAAGACTGCTTATGGTAAACTCCAATATTGGGGGAGATTTTTTTCACCTTCAAACTTTTCAGTAAAATTTTGAAAAGTAGGAGCCGAAAGTTTGCCTCCTAATTCATATTTAAGTACTCAAGTAAGGGGCTTGATTTTCAGAAGTACTCAGAGCCAAGCAGCTATCACTGCCTTTTGTGGTACCAGCGAAGCCAAGAGCTTAAGGAGATGAGATGTGGGGAGAGAAGCAGAGATTCCAGCAATATTCCCACATGTTTGAGCAAAGACTGTGTTCTGCTTCTCTCCATTGACAAGATAAGCAAAAAGCTCATATAATCTCCCAAAGGAACACTGCTTCTTGTTTATGGCACCAGAGAAGATGTGACCGTAGAACAAGATGCTGTAGTGTACTGATGCCCTGGGACATCTTTAAGGTGAGAAAGGAAATCAAACCCTAATCAATCATAGAAATTTAAAGACAGACAAAACATATTACTTTGAAGAGAGATGTCACTATAAATGTTGTACAAACATAAGCTGTTAAGTCATCTTAGTCTATTTCCCTGTCAAGCTTATGACAACATTCAGTGGGGATCTTTTACAGCATTAGTGGCAATTATGCTGTTAGATATTTACATAAGAATAACCATTTATATTAGCTCTGCTGAAGATTTTGTAAGAGACAAACCCTCAAGCATCAGGGCAAGAGTGAATTACTAATTAATGGCTGTTATTCAGAAATTCTGCCTTTTGGAAGGATATTCTACAAGTGTCCATTTTGAAGTTTCTTCCACCATCCTCTGAAGCATCTGATATTGGACTGTCAGAGACAGGACACAGGCCTAGATGGACTATTGGGCTGACCCAATATAGTAATTCCTATCTTCTCATGTTGAAGAAGAACTGAAATTGGAATAAGACACGTCCCAGTGCTGAAGAAAATCCCTTTTGTGCCTATTAGTGTAGTACTGACATTATTTGTGGATAATTTATCCTTCGGCTAGGTCCCTGTAATGCTTTCAAGGCTAATGGGAGATTTCAATTAACCCTGCACCCCCAGACACAGCAACTGAACATATTTAACCAAATTATGCTCCAATTTATGGGAGTAAGTCACAGGAATCTTCGTCCCACTTTTTTCCTTTGAAGTTGGCTGCATCTACTCTAATGTCTAGCAGAAGATAAATTACAATTTGCTTCTTTGTGTATCTGTTGTTAAAATATAGCAATCTTCCTAGAATAATTTATATACAAGGATACCTGCTTACCTCTTGCTGGCATTTCTAATCTGCCCACTGAGTGCTGAATACAGTAATTAGCATTCACACAGTTGTCTACAGAGTTGTCCACTCCTCCTAGATTTGGCAGTTTAGCATGCTGCCTTATTTACTGAATATTATAACTTGCTCTGAAAGCGGTTAGGTTTGTACTTGGCTTCTAATCCTCTGGCAGGATGTTCACAGGCTGAGGCTAATCCACCAAGAGCACCCTTTGTTCAGATCTCACAAGCTTTTTCCTCCTAGGCAGTATTAGTCTCATTGTTCCATAGATGTGTAGCTGTCTTGGTGGGCCATGAATGCAGAGGAAGTCTGCCATTTGGGTCCCAAACCATGGGTAGCATTAAGGATTAGACTAGGGATTTAAACTGGCACCAAAAGCAAGCTGGGCACCAAGGTAGGGTGCAAAGCACCAATGTGATGCATTGTTCATGGATTTTCCTGCTAAGGAATCAGACTGTTGTATTCTCAGTTGCTGTGCTGCTTCTACCTTCAGTCCCAGCACAATAAATTACCAGAGTCTGACCTGAGGGAGGTAAACATGCGGCTCGCTGTCAAGAAAAACTCAGACTGACTTCGACGAGAGTAGGAATGGGTCCAAGATCTTTGTATCAGTTATATGTATCCAGCTCTTTGATTTGATTCTGCAAGTGAAAACTTGGGGTTCTTGCTTTAGTCTTCTTTACAGAAAACAAACAAATTTCACATTTTCTGAGTAAATAAACTGGAAAACTTCAACCCAGAGCAAGAATCTCTTGGATGAAAGGATGGGTGCACCAAACCCTAATCATTAGTTGCTTTGTCTTCCAAGCAATTATGGCTAAGGATGGTCTCATAGTTCTGAAACCAGCTAATAGTTAGGAACTTGTTTAGGCCTTAGATAGACATATAATAGCTCAAATCCTTGGTGAACTTACAGAAGAAATACTTCAAACCACACTATCAGAAAACTTCCAGCTTGTATCTGTGACACATGAACTAAAAACATACAAAGGCAGCAAACCAATCTAAAGAGTTATGATTCAGATAAGTTTAACTCAGCACTGCAATTGGGACCCCTCACTGAGATTGTTCTGAGCCATCTCACCACAATGGTTAGTTATGTGAAGCAAGCTAACGAAGCTCCATAAACTAGTGGCAACCACAAGTCACCACAAAGCATCTTTCCTCCAAAGTAATTTTGTTTACTTAAGCGCTTGGCTTTGGACAGGCAATAGCACTGCAGTAAGCTGGGCCAGAGGGAGGGGCTCTAATCACTCACAAACAATGAATAGTGTTGAGTTGAAAAGGGAAAGAACAACAAAAAAATCTGTGACAACAACATCTAAGCTAAGAGACTTCAAAGTCCCCTGAGGTAAAAATGCTTTAGGCTCATCTTGCTAACATGCAACACCAGAAACGGTTTCTACTCATTTTTCTGCGATACAAGTTAATGGCGACAAATCTTTCACAAGGAAATAAACTTATTTAAAAACATTTGGGTTTCCAAGATAATAATCTTACAGCGCCCCCTTCCCCACTCCTTCCAGGGATGCCATCTGTTTTAGGAAGAGGCCATTTTATTTAATATGAGTAAGTTTTTTGAAATTGTTTCCAAACCTGATCCTAATTTCCAGACCAAAGCGGGTTGAAAACATTTGCTGAAACTCATTAGATCAGGCTCTTTAAAGAAATTTCTAGTGTTTCCCAAATTCTTTGTGGCATCTACTCATTTCTAATTCTGACTAAGGACACAAAGTGCAGGGGTGCGTGAAATTAAAAAAAAGACACAAAAGTTTAACTAAAATGTTTCAAAAACTTCAAAGACCAGCTCAGGTATGGGACTGGTCAGATTCTGGCCAAAGGTTCACAGAAATTCATGGATGATCGTTTGAGCTGCCAATCCCACAGGGATGATAGTGTTTGGATACTACCATTAAAACAGTAAGACTGTACATGCAAGACTGATGGGGGGGTGTCCTGAGTAAGAACAAGCAATGGGTATCTATTTCTCTCAACCCGTGTCCCCCCAACTCACATGAGAACAAGTCAAAAAGGAGCCTGGGAGGCAGATGGACAGCTAGATAAAGAACTTTAGGTAAAGAGAAATGCAGTGGGCTTTGTTAGAGACTCTTGGGGCAGACAGAGCTGGGGTACACGGAGTGGGATGGTTTTAATCAAGAAAGCCAGATATAGTCTCTTAACTTCCTTCCTGGGACTTGGCTAGCAGAGTGAGGAAAGAGGCCATAAACAAAGGAAGATCAGCAAGGTTGAGATAGGAACCAAGTGGTAGGTTCCTGTTTTGAAGTCCATGGCTAGGAGTTCACCCGCCTTTCCCTGAATCAAGAGGAAAGATTGCTGAGACCATCAAGAGAGGGCTGTGGCCACAGAGGGCTCCAACAAACTGTTCAGCTAGTTTCTGGGCCATTGTTAACCTTAGACTTCTTCTGAACTATCTATCCTGGAAGAAGTAGAGTGTTTTGTTTAGCTGTAGGGCTAAACTACCCCCCCAGTGAGAGGAAAACGGAGGTAGGGGGAGTTAAGGACAGCGTGTCACAGAGCCTAAATATGGCTTTAATTGCTTACATTTAGGCACACAGATTTTCAAGTGTTGAACTTAATGAATAAAAAGGAAAACATTTTCTGGTCTTGTGGTTAAGTCGTTGAGTGAAGAGATTCACGCCTTTTACTTTTGTTTCAGCCATTGAATCTCTTTGTCACATTCAGCCAGTCACATGCCATTACTATGGATATGGCTACACTTGGAATTTCAAAGCGCTGCCGCGGCAGCGCTTTGAAGTGTGAGTGTGGTCGGAGCGGCAGCGCTGGGAGAGAGCTCTCCCAGCGCTGCACGTAAACCACATCCTCTATGGGTGTAGCGTGCAGCGCTGATTACACTGACGCTTTACAACACTGTATCTTGCAGCACTCAGGGGGGTGTTTTTTCACATCCCTGAGCGCGAAAGTTGCAGCGCTGTAAAGTGTGAGTGTAGCCATACCCTATGCCTCAGTATAGACTTCTGTAGATTATTCTTACCTATTTCAAAGAAAGTCTGTGACGCTCAGTTCATTCATGTTGTAAAGCACTTTGAGATCACTGGAAGGGAAGGAACTCAGAGAGTCAAGAATATTTTTAATAATATCAAAATCAGACCTCGGGTGTGGCAAATTCTTCCCCACTATAGTCATTTACCATATTGGACATTTTTCATCTAGGATCAGTTAGAAAAGGAAAACATTTGGAAATCTATTCAGTGAAGAGAGATTTACAGCTTTCATTATTTTAACCAATGAAAGCACAATTCATACTTGGCATATTTTTCCCAGAAAGGGCATAATGGTAAAATGAGAGAGACAAGATAACAAAGCAGGGCGATTCTGAGGAAATAAAGGAAACCTTGGATACTTCCAAGAGAGACTGGCGTAATGGAAAAACCAGGAATGCATGTAACCCATTGGAGAATTCTGAATATGGGAGAAAATTCCTTTCTGACCTCGCAGTGGTTAGCTTATTATTTGAAGCATGATATTTCATTACTCTTATTTTAGCTTGCAAAATCATGTCATTAGTTATTAGGTTATCCTGCTCATGTTTTTTTAAGATATAGCCACAATATTGTTATCCCTTTTGACCTGAGCAGTTTTGACAGAGCACATCCATCATGTACTGAGTTCGGTTTCCTTTTCACCCATCACTAGCACACCAGTATTTTACCCTAAGATTTTTTGTTGCAGCGAATTCATCAGAATAATTACAACGTATGAATAAATATTCTCTTGTTTGTACTAAAATTAGCCTGCAGTTAATTTGAGTGACCCTGAGCTCACATTTCACAAGGACCTTCACATTTTAAAAAAACACAAAGTTTCGCTAACTCTTCTCCTTTTCAAGTGAATTTTTCAGCCTTTCATTATATGCAAGTCCTATCACACCTCCTCAACCATGCATACTACTGGTCTCCAGACTTTCAGCCTTATTGTTTATAGTTATAATCAAATTTGGTTCAATTGCAATCAAATAGTTATTGGCTGTACAAAGGGTTAATATTCTAGGCCCCAGATATTGTATTCTATATCCAGCAGTGTGTATCATGCATCTGAAACTAGAATCAGTTCCAAGGAGTTTAACTGCAAAGCAATTTGATGATCTGGTACATTCTAGCTGATGAACAGCTTACAAAAGGCAATATTCAGTCATTCATTCTGGTAATAGTGAGCTGGATTATGATTGAAAATATCTGCAAATCTGACTCTGAAGTGTCATAAAAATTATTTGGCCATGACCAGAAATGATTCACTGACAGGTACTATCTGCATAAAAATCCCACTCCATCCTCTTTTCTCTGTTTTTCTCTGCAAGAGCCATTATAGCCCAACATGAGGCTGTTAAAAAGGACAGATCAGGTCCATTGTGCATTGAATTCAGTTTCTTGCTAGCTGTCTCTTGCTTAGCTGCTCACTGACGAAGTGGGTATTCACCCACGAAAGCTCACGCTCCAAAACGTCTGTTAGTCTATAAGGTGCCACAGGATTCTCTGCTGCTTTTACAGATCCAGACTAACACGGCTACCCCTCTGATACTTGACACTTCCTTTTGTAAACCTAAAGCCGTTATCACCATATAAGTAGTTCTATTTGATATCAGCAAGGTAAGGCTCACATACATACAGTACATGTAAGAACAATTGGCTCAACATACTAGAAACAAAGTTCTTTGCTCTGGGCCAGCCTAAGCTCTGCCAAGTATTTTGGCAGAAGGAGTAGATAAAAACTCTAAATAAATTTGCATTCAAGTCATAAGGCTTTTCCCAGCCAAAGATTTACACAGGCCTCTTATATTGGCCATAAAAACGCATTTTAAAAGAGTTTGGGAAATTCTAGAAGACTTCCCTGTCACTTACCAGGGCACTCCAACTTTATACTTATTAATTCCAGTGATATGTAATACCCTCCAGCATACGAGAAGCCTGTCATCCGTGCACCATCCTCATAGAGTAACAAACCTATTTCAAAGCATCAAAATAGGAACTAACTCTGTATACTGAGCAGAGGAGATCAGGCTTGAGTGGCTTCTGATGAGTGAAGTATCTATTCCAGCAGTCATCTGAGAGGCAGCATTTTTACATTTTTGAGCTAAGAGGGTTCCTAACCCTACAGAAGATTTAGGAAGGAAGACATCTAAAGCACAGGACAGAGAGTGAGGAGATCTGGGTTCTATTTCTAGCTCTCTCACTGACTCTGTGACCGAAGGCACTCTGTGCCTTAGTTCCCCATCTGTAAAATGGAGGTGACTTAACAGAGGTATTGTCATGGTTGGTTCATTAATACATGCAATGCTTTGAGTTCTTTAGAAGGAAGTTATTTTATAAGTGTTACTATTATAGTATAATTTGAAACAGGAATTGCTTTTATTCTCAGAAATGCTAAGCAGACGTATACCGAGCTAACTCAGTACTGGAAACACTTCTGTGAACACTTTTGTGGAAAAGTACAAATTTCTCTAACCAACAGATGAACCTGAGAATTTCTTGTTTATATATTTTAACTGTAGTTCCAGTAACTGCGATGAGTACTTCTGACCTAGGGAAGGGCATGTGTAAAAAATATGCCAAGACAGTAATAGATTTTCCCCTCTGACTCTTCCCAAAAGCCTTCTTCTGGTATGAATTACACTCTCTCAGGGTAGCAGTGATCTCTCTGGATTAAGGGTCAGACATATTGCTGGAGCAGCATCTTGGCAAAACTATCCTCTTTTCTTGCCTCTGTTTTCTGGATGAGCAGGAATTCACTGACAACACACTTGCAATTTGGATACTTTAAAATCTACTCAGAATCAGGGTTAATTCCATGTATGTGATCTAACCAAGTGGGAGTGGGCCAGTTTCTTATGGTGCCTCAGGTGGCTGGAAGTTCCTTCAATTGCTCCCCTCAGTTCCTATGCCCTTTGGCTGTGGTCCTTCCTTACCTGTGTAATTAGGAGGGCAGAGACAGACATAGTTGTTGATTCCATCCATGCACGTGGAGTTATTCTCACAATCATTATCTTCACAGTCATCTGGGTTTATTTCACATCTCTCCCCCTCATACCCTAGAGGGCAAGAACAGCTTTGGAGGGGGATAGAAAAAACAGAGAAAAAGTTAGTTTGGATTTCAGAATTTGCTTTTGAGCAGGGAGAAAGTACTGGAGTGGGATGAAAACTGATACAGATGACCTGTTCTTTCTGCTGCTACAACGCAGCAGCATTCACATTACTAGCGAGTTGGGTGACTCACTACTAGTGAGTTTGGTGATATATGCCACAGTGATAAGCCTGGACACTATATTCCTATAAAAACAGCAAAGAGTCCTGTGGCATTTTATAGACTAAACAGACATTTTGGAGCATGAGCTTTCGCGGGTGAATACCCACTTTGTAGGATGCATGTAGTGGAAATTTCCAGAGGCAGGT